>NC_134356.1:499541538-499841992 GCF_048569485.1 Anomaloglossus baeobatrachus | reverse complement strand
ATGTGGACTTTAATCTTGAGCTCCTTCCACAAGTTTTCAATTGGGTTAAGGTCAGGAGACTGACTAGGCCACTGCAACACCTTGATTTTTTCCCTCTTGAACCAGGCCTTGGTTTTCTTGGCTGTGTGCTTTGGGTCGTTGTCTTGTTGGAAGATGAAATGACGACCCATCTTAAGATCCTTGATGGAGGAGCGGAGGTTCTTGGCCAAAATCTCCAGGTAGGCCGTGCTATCCATCTTCCCATGGATGCGGACCAGATGGCCAGGCCCCTTGGCTGAGAAACAGCCCCACAGCATGATGCTGCCACCACCATGCTTGACTGTAGGGATGGTATTCTTGGGGTCGTATGCAGTGCCATCCAGTCTCCAAACGTCACGTTTGTGGTTGGCACCAAAAATCTCGATCTTGGTCTCATCAGACCAGAGAACCTTGAACCAGTCTGTCTCAGAGTCCTCCAAGTGATCATGAGCAAACTGTAGACAAGCCTTGACATGACGCTTTGAAAGTAAAGGTACCTTACGGGCTCGTCTGGAACGGAGACCATTGCGGTGGAGTACGTTACTTATGGTATTGACTGAAACCAATGTCCCCACTGCCATGAGATCTTCCCGGAGCTCCTTCCTTGTTGTCCTTGGGTTAGCCTTGACTCTTCGGACAAGCCTGGCCTCGGCACGGGTGGAAACTTTCAAAGGCTGTCCAGGCCGTGGAAGGCTAACAGTAGTTCCATAAGCCTTCTACTTCCGGATGATGCTCCCAACAGTGGAGACAGGTAGGCCCAACTCCTTGGAAAGGGTTTTGTACCCCTTGCCAGCCTTGTGACCCTCCACGATCTTGTCTCTGATGGCCTTGGAATGCTCTTTTGTCTTTCCCATGTTGACCAAGTATGAGTGCTGTTCACAAGTTTGGGGAGGGTCTTAATTAGTCAGAAAAGGCTGGAAAAAGAGATAATTAATCCAAACATGTGAAGCTCATTGTTCTTTGTGCCTGAAATACTTCTTAATACTTTAGGGGACCCAAACAGAATTCTTGTGGTTTGAGGGGTTGAATAATAAATGACCCTCTGAATAAACTTTTCACAATTTAAAAAAAAAAAATTAAAAAAGAAATAACATTCTTTTTTGCTGCAGTGCATTTCACACTTCCAGGCTGATCTATAGTCCAAATGTCACAATGCCAAGTTAATTCCGAATGTGTAAACCTGCTAAATCTGCAGGGGGTTGAATACTACTTGTAGGCACTGTATATATACATATACAGTATGAGCCCCCACATAGCCTCAAATATACAGTATGTGCCCCACATAACCTCATAAATACACTCTGCGGCACACATAACCTCCTATATAAATTATGAGCCCCAAATAGCTTCCTATATACAGTATGAGCACCCATATAGCCTCCTAAATACAGTAGGAGCCACACATAGCCTCATACATACATTATGAGCCCCATATAGCCTCCTATATACAGTATAAGTCCCACATAGCCCCTAAATACAGCATGAGCGATCACGTAGCCTCATATATACATTATGAGCTCTCACAGAGCTTCATATATATATATATATATATATATATATATATATATATATATATATCCATATATATACTGTGTATATATATACAACACCTTCCCTGAAGAAGCCATAAACATTCTGTTTCCGTGAAACGCGCATAGGAGGGTCTTTCTTGCTGGTGTGGGACGTTCAGGCAATCACCTTGGCTATGTGTAAGTCTTGGGACTCTAACTTTAAATATTTTTTAGCTGGCTTGCTCGGTGTCTCTTATTTAAAATCTAGTCTGACACTGGTCATGTAATTATGATACTTTAAAACTCTTTTCAGGATATATGGTAGTCAGAGGCTCCCTGCCTGTCACCTTTTCATGGTGACATTTATATTGAGTTCCCTGTTAGACTCCCCATCCCTATGGTGATTTTGCTTGAGCCCCCCATCAACATGTGGTTTTCACCCACCGTTATCATTAGCACCACTACATTGTAATTATAAAAACTGAACTTTTTAAAAACTTTTTGTATTCAATAAAGATGTTACATTTTATATATTCAGCCCTTGAAAACTGTATTTATTTCTTTTGAAAGCCTCAAATATACACTCTGAGCCACACATAACCTACTATATAAATTATGAGCCCCATATAGCTTCCTATATACAGTACGAGCACTCATATAGCCTCCTAAATACAGTAGGAGCCACACATAGCCTCATACATACATTATGAGCCCCATATAGCCTCATATATACAGTATAAGTCCCACATAGCCCCTAAATACAGCATGAGCGATCACATAGCCCTATATATACATTATGAGCTCTCACAGAGCTTCCTATATATATATATATATATATATATATATATATATACAGTGTAACCTCTGTACGAGTAACTTGGTGTGCGAGTATTTCGCTATACGAGCAAAGCTTGTTGTAAATTTGTAACTCGGTTTACGAGCAATGCTTTGCTGTAAGGAGCAAATACTCACCGCACACACTTCCGGTTCTGTACTTTCACCGTGCTCTGATCCGCTCTTGCAGTCCGCACAAACACACACACATACACACATTATGCTCACCTACCCTCTGTTCCCTCGTCGGCCTCTAACCTGGTTCTTGTAGTCCGCAGGTATGTGTATCTGATAACCATCGTGACCAATGCAGGATCTTCTGCTGTCAGTGCTTCTCAAAGGCACCGCGCTGACCAATCAGAGGCAAGCGGCTCATGCCTTTGACGTCACCATACTGGCCAATCAGAGGCAAGCGGCTCATTTGCATGACATGTGCTGCTGAAGCGCTGACAGTGGAAGCTCCTGCATCGGTCATGATGGTTACCGGATACACATATTTGCGGATTACAAGAACCAGGTTAGAGGTTACCGAAGGAACGGAGGGTAGGTGAGCATAATGTGTGTGTGTGTGTGTGTGTTTGTGCATGTGTGGAGTGGCACTATAGGGGACCAGGATGAGACATTGCTACAAGTTGTGGAACGAATTGTCTGAGTTTCAATTATTTCCTATGGGAAATTTTGCTTTGCTACATGAGTAACTTGTTTTATGAGCACACTCCCAGAACGGATTGTTCTCGTCAACCAAGGTTCCACTGTATATATAAAATGTACTCCATATAGCCTCATATATACAGCATAAACCCCCAAATAACCCCCTAAATGCAGCATTAGCCTCCACATAGCCTCCTATATACTTTATGAGCTCTCACATAACCTTCTATATACATTTCTGAGCCATCACATAGCTCCCATATATACCTTATGAGCCCCTCCTACACACCGTACATGCAAGCATCGCATATACATGAAAAAAAGCCACCACATACTCACCTCACTCCCGCTCTGCTCCAACCTCTGGTGCACAGACACGCCTCACAGTACATCATGCGATGATATAACATCATTGCGTCTGCTGTGCCTCATGCTGATTTGTGCAAGATGGAGCCAGCAGCACCATCCTGCACCAATGTGTTCACCGCTGTCTGATTCCTGTGGATGTAGATAGCTGTGACAGCGGGAATTGGGAGGCAGCAGATGGGCAGCAGGGGAGGGTATAGTGTGACCCTGCGGTACACTGTTTTCAGTCTTTTGGCTGTCTCAGTTTGGAGTCTGGACTGCAACAGCTAGAGTGCTAGGAGTGCGCCACGGGGGCTTTAGAGGAATCTGTCACCAAGTCTAACCTTACTACCCCCTTTGCATGGGATTCCGTATATTCACTTTCTGGCAGCATAAACTAGCCACTGTGTAATGGCAAATCATGCTGCATAACCAGCTACCATTAATTGAATATTTATCTCACTTTTTAAAGGGAACTTGTCACCAGATTTGTCCCCTATAAACTGCGGCCACCACTAGTAAGCCCTAAGTAAGCACATTCTAGAATACTGTATATAGGTGCCAAGGCCGCTCTGTAAAATATAAAAAAAAAGCTTGTATAATACTCACTTGCGGGGCAGTCTGGTCTGATGGATGTCACTGATCTCGGTACGGGGCCTCCTATCTTCTTGTGATCTTCGTCCTCCTTCTTGCTTCATGATGCATCCTACGTCATACACACAGAATCCGGCTCTGTGCTCCCGTGCACTTCTCTCTGCCTTGCTGAAAGCATAATAATGCACATGTGCAGGGAAAGGTCGAAGAAAGTCCCCTGATCTGAAGACCATTGAAAATATGTGACTAGACCTCAAATTTTCAGTGCATACAAGACGACCTAGGAATCTCACAGAACCGGAAGACTTTTCCAAGGAACAATGGATAATAGTACCTCAAACAAGAATTGAAAGACCCTTGGCTGGCTTAAAAAATCATTTACAAGCTGTGAAACTTGCCAAAGGGGGTGCTACTAGGTACTAACCATGCAGGGTGGCAAAACTTTTACATTAGCCCATTTTACTTTTTTGTTGATTTTAAAATGTAAAAGATTTTTTTTTTGCCTAAAATACAAAGCAAATGTGTCACCTTTAACGTCATGCCTTTTACAGATAACTTCATCTTCAACTTGCTTAACTGTTCACAAGAACAGTAATTTTGACCAGGGGTGCTCAAACCTTTACATGCCCCTGTGTATGGGGTTAGCAATTTGTGATTTCTGAATATGGTCGGTTGGAGCCGTTGTATGATTATCAAGCCCAACAGCATTTACTAACAATAAGTCATTTATTGTGCAGATACCTGTTGCTGTGATTTAGAGTTGCGGGCACTCTGCCACTTACAGCAACTTAACGGTCGCATTTTAATTGACCAGTTTTAATAAACCGGTGAGTTGTATTTCCATGACCCAGTGCTATGGGATCCCTCTGCTCCCAGTCCTAGAGGTACCATGCAGCACAGACCTCAGACTATATGGACACATAAATACCTAAAAGCTTTTTTGTGCTGTGCTGTTCCACGGATGATTCATTGTTTACTGTCTGGTACCACATAATGTTTCATGAATTAATTATGTTACATTACAGTGTAATTTTATCATTTGTTTTCTGGTTCGGCTGTAGAACCGCACAGGGTACAGGACAATTTGTATTCCAGGCAAGGCTGTATTGAGTTAATTATAGCATGATTGATCATGTACATTGCTGTTCCTCTCTAATGCATATAATTTACAGCGAGCAATGTATAAATGTATGGCTGAGGCTGCCAGATTCTTCATGTCATAGTCTTATTGGATTGTTGGAGCGAGAGAGAAAAACATATTTATAAGACATTGAGTCTATCTAAAGTGATGCACATATGTAAGAAAAGAATCATTGTGAAAATGTATTTTTGTATAATTACGTGCAATTTCTAAAGGTGGTTGGAGCAGAATTTATAGAACACTGAACATTGAGATATTTTTTGCTAATCATATGTTTTGTCACATTGAAATTGTGGAAAGCACATAGAGATGCAAGAAAGCTGTTTAACTGCTTTCAGTGTAATTGCTGCTTATTTCAATATCTCTCATCAAAAATATCATGTATAGAATAATATTGTGTTTCAGACTCTTAAATAGACAGGACCATTTTTTACCACTTGACTGCAGATTTGAATTTCCTACAAAATGTATATTAATAGATTACTATAGTTTGTAGGATTTTTTATGAGGAGGTAAGCGCAAATCTGGATATTGGTAATGCAGCTGATGTGATTTATTTGGACTTTGCAAAGGCACTTGATACTGTGCCACATAATATCCTTATACTAAATCTCCAGAAGCAAGGACTAGGGGAAACTATATGCAACTGGGTAAGGAATTGGCTAAAAGATAGGAAATAAAGAGTAGTCATAAATGGTACATTCTCTAAATGGGCTATAGTCAGCAGTGGGGTGCCGCAGGGATCTGTGCTAGGACCGATTCTTTTTAATCTCTTTATTAATGACCTTGTGGATGAGATACATAGTAAAGTTTAAGTTTTTGCTGACGACACCAAACTATGTAAGATAATAAAAAACGGATCTTGATAGTACAATATTAAAAACCGATCTGGATAAGATGTCAGAATGGGCAGATACTTGTAAAATGAGATTTAATGTTGATAAATGTAAAGTAATACACCGAGGACGGAGGAATCCTATAACTGCGTATACATTAAATGGAAGTAAACTCGGGACTACAGAACATGAGAAGGACTTGGGTATTCTTATTACAAATAAGCTGAGCAGCAGCACTAAATGTCAGGCAGCAGCTGCTAAAGCAAACAAGATTTTAGGGTGTATAAAAAGAGAGATTAGATCTGGTAATCCCAATGTATTGTTACCCCTCTATAAATGACTTGTAAGGCCACATCTGGAATATGGGATCCAGTTTTGGGCTCCACATTTTAACCTTCGTCCGGCTGAATAGGTACAATTGTAACTATTCCCTTTTTAAAATGCAATAATTTTTTTTTCGAAAAGGCGTAGAGGGCTGAAATTTCGTGACATCTCAGCAGTTTTGGTCCAGAATATATTGGCCAAATTTCAATAAAATATCTCCACCACCTTCCGAGATAAGGGGTCGAGAAATTTTGGCAAAATTATTTAGCCTGACAAAGGTTAAAAAGGTATTAAAAACTTAGAGTCAGCACAAATGTAAGTATAATATATGAATTACAGAATTTGAAGAATAAAATAAAATGTCCTAGTTGGATATGATAATAAATCCATTTCTTTGCACCCAAAGAGGATATATGGTATTAGTGCATAGTGGACATAGTGGACATATGAGAGACCCTATATTACTTAAATACACAATGTTCTTCTTGGCATGAGTACTGGCCTATGGAGTGCGAACACCTCTATGACACTTAAAATCCAAGATTTCTGTAGAATCCACTAAGTGAAGATACTTCTAATTAATATTTCTGCTAATCATCTTCCAGTTGTTTTTGCATGGTGGTATAAGGCCATATAACAAGTTTATTGATCCCCTATTAATTTATACAATACACCTGTTTAACCTTTTAAGGATAAAAAGAATGAAGGAAACCCAGCTTCTGCAAAAGGAGAAAATGAAAATCTCTGCCAATTAAGACATATCTTTATTGGAACTTGTTAAATTTGGCGCCTACGCGTTTCAAGCAGGTGACTGCTCTTTATCATAGCAACAAAATAATATATAAAGGAAACATAAATGAAAAACAAACTAATAAACACCCAGTCAAAAGTAAATATTAATTATCAAAAGACACATAGGACAGGACATTATATTGATGATATACTATTTTCATTAATTATAATTTTTCAAATATTTTTCCAATTTTCAATTTGTGTTTGAACAGAAAAATAGCATCACTCCATTTCTAGATGTATTATTGATTGGTGATATAAAAAACATAATTGAATAAAAATGCAAATCTATCCTAAGGCTATTTCTGGAAACACTATCCTCCACACAACCAGCTCTCATCCCAAACATCTTATTAAAAACTTATCCATAGGGGAATTCATTAGAGCTAGATCATCTGATCAGGATTATGAATCTGAATGTCATAAGATTACCTCCAGGTTTAGACAGAGATGATACTCATATAATTGTATTAATAGAGCTAAATATATTTCTACAAGTAAATCCAGACATAATTGTCTTTATACTAGTAAATCCTCTAAGGAACTATTGGAGTCTAATATTGTAATTTTTTTGGAACATTTTCTGTCCATTCTATCCATTATTAAAAAGAATTTACCACTGTTAGAACAGGATGACAAATTTTACCAAATTCTTAAACAAGGCGTCCGAATTGTAGCTAAAAAGTCTAAATCCTTATCTGATATATAATTTCCCAGTGTATATAATAACCCTCTAAAATCTGATGCAACATGAGTTTTACAGGGTGCTTCCGATGTGGTATGTCAAGGTGCGGCTTATGTAAATATATAAGTAAATGTAAATCATTCCAATCCATTCAAACAAATAAAACATTTTATGTAATATCTTTTTATTAAAGCAATGTCATGCACCTTATTACTTGTGAGAAATGTAATTTGCAGTATGTCAGCTGTACTTCCCGCAAGTTGAAAATCCTTGTGTTTGAGCATGTTAATGGTGCTGGGGTTAATCCACTGTCCAACAACGCTCTTTATCAGGAGTTTCCCGTCATTTTCTGGAGTTGTGCAATGGAGATGTCTCCTCTATGAAGGTATGCAGCATTGAAAAAGTGTCTCAGCCTTATCGTGGGGGAGATTGGTTTGCTAAGCTACGAGTTGGAGAGGCATCTTGGATTTTGGAATTGGACACTAGTTTTCCTAAAGGTCTGAACTTAAAGACAAATTTGATACGTTATTATTGATGTACTTTTATTTTAATGGATTTATTGATTTGATGTTTTTATACATGTTAATATATTAGCTATGTTATGTAATGTTCTTGTATATATTTTTGTAATGAGTTTGTTCCTTTGCATGTGTTATTGATCATGGGTGTGTTTTTGTTAATTAATACTTAGCTGTGCCTGGGTGTTTATTAGTTGGTTATTCACTTATAAATTTATTTTTCTGCATTATTTTGTTGCTGTGATCAAGAGTAATCAACTGTTTGAAACGCGTAAGTGCCAGTTTTCATGATTTTCACAAATATGACTTAATTGGATTAATGCTTTGTTTCCTCCTTTTGAAGCTGGACTTTATTCACTCTTTTGTTTCTGTGTCTTTACTTGGGAATCGGCCGAAGATCTAATCCCTCCACCACATCCAGGCTGATTGGTAATGGACTGGTGAGCTGATGGAAACCCTCTCTTTTTTTCTTCATCTTTAAAGGACCAGAGAACTTTTCATTTTTGTGCTTTCGTCTTTTCCTTACCTTATTTCAAGAGCCATAATTTTTTCACATTTTTGTGAGATAAGCTGTACACTTGAATGTTACGAGTAATTTTGCCATATAATTTGCTGAAAAATGGGAAAAATGTGTTGAAATTGTGAAAAAAAATGCAATTCCTATTTTGTTTTTTAGTTTGTGTTTTCATTGTGTAGTAAAAAAAAAGATCTAGAAACATGATTGTCCAGTTACGTCTGATTACAGCAATACCAAATGCCCATCAATGTTTACTTTTTCTATTTAAGTAATAAAAAAAAATAATATTGTACAAAAAATATTTTGCTTTGTGTTACTATATTCCAAGGTATTAATTAATTCCATATTTTGATAGAATGGAATTATATAAATGAGGTGGCCCGGCACTTTGGGGTGTCTGTCCTGTGAGTTAGTGCATTTATATAGTGCTGAACAGCCCGCCTGATCTAATAGAAGGACATCATAATTAGGCTGTAAGCCGGACACTGTGCATTGCACATACCTGTGTGACTGGTGCCCTATAAAAAACCTCACTAGTGTGCATGTTTAATACCAGTAACCACCCCATCCATGTGTTGGTAGGTTGAGAGTGGCTGTCTCATCGGTATTCTGCACCTGTGTTACCCACACCTTTATCGTGAGGCGCCGGCTGCATCCTGCGAGTTCATTTTGCCATTTTACCTGAGTTTGCTAGTGGCTTTTTTCTGGTGAGTTTTCTTTATCTTTTTATGTATGCGCCCCACGAGACAGTTGTTTTAACCTACTCGTTGCCGGGCCAGGGATGCAGTTCCTCTGCGTCGTCACGGGGTGGCCTAGCCTGGTTCCGTTACCCCAAGGCATACAGAAAGGAGGGTGGAGGGTGGTAGGAAGGATGGAGGTGGTAGTCGGAGGTGGAGGATGGGGGTGACGGTGAGGAAAGTCTTTAGATGATCGTGACGCCACCTGTGGTATGTGGCCAGGTAGGCGGCCGCCGCTGCAGGTTCTCTCACCGGGGCAGATTTTGGGTACGGCCATGATAGTATCACTCCCCACAGTCGGAGTGGGCCCCAGGAGGATGACGGGGGCCTGTACTCCCCGGGAGCGCCGCAGCGCAGGGCGTTTGAAAAAGAGAAAGCGGATGTACAGAAAGTGGGATCCCCAACCAATATTTTAAGTGAATTACTAAAGCATTTTATTGTAGACAGCAAGCAAAGTACAAAATTATCACACCATAAAAACAATTAAAAAAGCATGAGCTTGCAACAATACCAAAGTGTCAAAGAAATTGACACCAATACCCCATACCCTCTAAAAATAAACAACTGAACCCTAACTCAGTTGATGAGACCACATGAGCATGATAAATGATGTCACAGCAAGGAGTATTGAGCTGTAAATTCATATGATGGGAACTTACCACTCAGTAAGCAAGATCAATGCCCCCTCTGTATGCACCTTGGGAACCCCCTTGATTGTTTAAGTGTCTCAGCCCTATCGCAGGTGAAGTGGATACTTGCCTTGGGACGAGCCGCTGAACATAGTCCCGGATCTGGTGTATCACTGTGCCTCAAGCTATTTGGGTGGTGGACGGGAGACTTGAAATCTTTCCGTCCTGCAGATTTGTAAGCCAACATAAAGTATAACTTGCCCTAGGACTCTGCACCCTGTAGTAGTGCCGGTCCCGGTGAAGCAATGAAGCTCTCCTTCGGCGAACTCCTCTGTCCAACAAGATCTACTGGTACCGGTGCGCTTCCTCCTGGTGTCTCCAGCCTGCCCTCGGTCTAACCAGTTCTACCTGGAAGAGCTCTGAAGCACGCCTTCCAGGGACTGTTTTGTTCTGTGGCCCAGACTGATCTAAAGTAATTCTGTCTCTGCTCCTGTATTTCTCTGTGCTCTCCCCTCCCTCTGGATGAGTCACCAAGCTAGGGACTTACCAGTTGTCATGGTGATCATCACCTATGCTCTAGTTAGCGAGAAGCCAGTGTTATGCTAGGGAAACTGTCTGAATCATTTCCTGGCTGTGTTAAGCAAGCTATGGCACAGGTTGTTGTATGAGAGAGACATACCAGACACCAATCTTCCCATACAAGGGATGGATACTGTACCTTAATTGAGATGTAGTACCTTGTGGCGACCAAAAGTCTCAGGGGCGCCTCACTACCAGATACTTGAACAGTTAGGCTATGTGCACACAGTGCGTTTTTCTCGGCGTTTTTGCGCGTTTTTCGGGTGCGTTTTTGGCCTCAAAACTGCATGACTTTGCTTCCCCAGCAAAGTCTATGAGTTTTCATTTTTGCTGTCCCCACATGTCTGTTTTTTTTCAGCTGCGTTTTTGTGGTGCCACAAAAACGCAGCATGTCAATTATTCCCGCGTTTTTCACTGCGCTTTTCATCCATTGAGTTCAATGGGATGTTGAAAGACGCAATGAGAAACGCAAATAGCTGCGTTTTGGTGCGTTTCTAAGACCAAAAACGCAGCTATAAACGCAGGAGGTGGGTAGTAAAGTGACGTGTACAGGAAGAGGATTCCTTCTGTCAGTATATACAGAAGCGTGAATCCTCCCGGTACCTTCACCGTCGCTTCCACCTCCCGTCCTGTGCATGTATGCTGCCGTGCGGCGCCATGTCTGGGCGGGAGGTGGAAGCGGCTGCGAAAACAAAAGTTAACAGTAGAAAAAAAAGAAAAAAGTTATACTCACCTGTCTGCAGGGTCCCGGTGCCATGTCCGCTCCCAGATTCTGTCACGGTATCGCCACCCCCGCTCCGGCTGTGTGCAGTCTCCCCGGGTACGTATGCCTGCAGGATGCAGGACCTGGCGATGGATCACCTGATGCAGTCACCTGACGCATCAGGTGATCGTAAGTATCGCGGTGACGCGGGCGCCCGGCCGGCTATCAGCAGATGCGTCAGGAGACTTCATCCCTGATTACCGGCAGCTGCTGCAGCGATCGGACAGGATCAGACTCCCGCCCCATCGCTGCAGGAGCTACCGGTAGTCAGCACATAAGTGAGTATTATTTTATTTTTTTTTTTTTTTGCACCGATGCATCAGCTGATTGTATAATCGGCTTTTATACAATCAGCTGATGTGTGATGTGATTCAGGCACTTGATGCTGACACATCATCTGATCGCTTTGCCTTCCAGCAAACCGATCAGATGATATTGGATCCTGATTGGACGGCGCAGGACCCTAACCCAGGATTACTGCGGAGGGGGGTTCTTTATTTCAATAAAGATGGAGTCACTAATTGTGTTGTGTTTTATTTCTAATAAAAATATTTTTCTGTGTTGTGTTTTTTTTTTATCTTTACTAGAAATTCATGGTGGCCATGTCTAATATTGGCGTGACACCATGAATTTCGGGCTTAGGGCCAGCTGATAATATACAGCTAGCCCTAACCCCATTATTACCTAGCTAGCCACCCGGCATCAGGGCAGCTGGAAGAGTTGGATACAGCGCCAGAAGATGGCGCTTCTATGAAAGCGCCATTTTCTGGGGTGGCTGCGGGACTGCAATTCACAGCGGGGGTGCCCAGAAAGCATGGGCATCCTGCACTGTGGATTCCAATCCCCAGCTGCCTAGTTGTACCCGGCTGGACTCAAAAATTGGGCGAAGCTCACGTCATTTTTTTTTTTAAATTATTTCATGAAATTCATGAAATAATTTAAAAAAAAAGGGCTTCCCTATATTTTTGGTTCCCAGCCGGGTACAAATAGGCAGCTGGGGGTTGGGGGCAGCCCGTACCTGCCTGCTGTACCCGGCTAGCATACAAAAATATGGCGAAGCCCACGTCATTTTTTTTGTTTGGGGGGGCAAAGAAATCCTGCATACAGTCCTGGAAGGAGGATGCTGAGCCTTGTAGTTCGACAGCTGCTGTCTGCTCTCCTGCATACACTATTGGATGGAGGATGCTGAGCCTTGTAGTTCTGCAGCTGTCTGCTCTTCTGTATACACTAGTGGAGAATGAAGAACACATTGAAGAAGGAAATGACATCAGACCTTTTTTTTTTTGTTCACTGATAAAAAACGCATAAGGACGCAGTGAGCAAAAACGCAGCAAAACGCAGCAAAAAAACGCACCAAATCGCGGAAAAACGCGTGCGTTTTTTGCCGCGGTTTTTCGACGCAGGTGCGTTTTTGTGCGTTTTTAGCGGCCAAAAACGCACAAAAACGCAGCGTCAAAAAAACGCAGTGTGTGCACATAGCCTTAGGCAGGGATTAGAAATATGCACCCAGAACTGCTCATGGTCCTGGGTGCATATTGAACCTGAACATATTCCCTTTAAGGATATCAAAGTCAATGTTTTGGAATGGCCATCAGAAAGCCCTGATCTCAATCCTATTGAAAATTTATGGGCAAAGCTGAAAAGGCAGGTGCGAGCAAGGCGACCTACAAATATGTCTCAGTTCTATCAGTTTTGTCAGGAGAAATGGGCCCAAATTCCTACCAAATATTGTGAGAAGCTTGTGGAAGGATATCCAAAATATTTGACCCAAGTCATACAGTTTAAGGCAATGGTACCAAATACTAATGAAATGTATGTAAACTTTTGACTTTGCAGAAAGTAATAAAAATACCTTAACATATTCTCTGTCTTTCATTATTCTAGCATTTGGCAAATATAAATAATATTGGTTCCTAATTGACCGAAAACGGGAAAAGTTTATTCTGATTTCATATCAGATAGTGAGAAAGACATGCATATGTATATTTTTAGATAGTGTATGTAAGCTTATGGTTTCAACTGTAGGCCCCCACTTTTTATGACTGGTATTTTGTATGCCAGTCTTAATTCTGACCATGCCGGAAAAAAATGCTTAACCCCTTAACGACCCATGATGTACTGGGTACATCATGGATCGTGTGCGGTTAATCCCTGCCCCCTGCCGTAGGCAGGTCGCGGCGATCTGCGCACATATCAGCTGTTTTCAACAGCTGGCATGTGTGCCTGCTAGTCATGGGTGGAATCACTTCCACCTGTGATTATTAACCCCTTACATCTCGCTGCCAAAATCTGGCAGTGAGATGTATATGCGCGTCGCCATTACAGGGACTTACCCAGCCCCCATCGGGAAGTCACGTGACATGATCACGTGACTTTCGGTGGTTGCCATGGTAGCAAAGGGTCATGTGATGACGCCTGTAGCTAACATGAGTCACTTCCTCTCAATGCCGGAATACAGCCGGCATTGAAAGTAAAGCACCATATCTGCAGTACTCAGCTCTGTAGCTGTGATCTGGAGATATGGCAAAGCGATCAGATTGCTGATCGCTATAGCCCCCTAGGGGGACTAGTAAAATAAAAAAGTGAATATTTTTTAAAAAAAAAATAAAAAAAAATAAAAGTTCAAATCACCCCCCTTTCACCCAATTGAAATTTAAAGGGTTAAAAAAATAAAAAATATACACATATTTGGTATTGCCGTGTTCAGAAATGCCCGATCTATCAAAATATAATCTATATATATTGGTAAATGGCATAGCGGAAAAAAAAATTCCAAACACCAAAATTACGTTTTTTGGTCGCCACAAATTTTGCGCAAAATGCAATAACAGGCGATCAAAGCGTAGCATCTGCGCAAAAATGGTACCATTAGAAACGTCAGCTCGAGACGCAAAAAATAAGCCATCACTGAGCCATAGATCAAGAAAAATGAGAATGCTGCGGGTTTTGGAAAATGGCGCAAAACGTGCACCACTTTTTTTGGACACACTTGTGAATTTTTGTAGCCCCTTAAATACAAGTAAACCTATTCATGTTTGGTGTCTACAAACTCGCACCGACCTCAGGCATCACTATGACACATCAGTTTTACCATATAGTGAACACAGTGAATAAAACATCCCAAAAACTATTGTTCGATCACACTTTTTTTGCAATTTTTCCGCACTTGGAATTTTTTTGCCGTATTCCAGTACACTATATGGTAAAAATTATGGTTTTATTTAAAAGTGCAACTCATCCTGCAAAAAACAAGCCCTTATATGGCAAGATTGCCGGGAAAAAAAAAGTTACGGCTCTTGGAATAAGGGGAACAAAAAAGCAAAGCGGAAAAACGCAAAATGCCCGGGAGCTGAAGGGGTTAAATTCATTAAGAAGTGCATACCTGTTAATGAATTTGGCACATTTTATCAGTGGCGTGTCCCTTGCCAGAAATGTTAGTCCAGTTGGGGACTAGACTAACCTTTTTATCATAAGAAACGCCGAACATTTTTATTAATTTAAACTGTAGACATTCCTCCTCCTCCTGACCTCCATTGTTCCATAATTTTTGAAGGAGTTATCTAAAAACTCAAAGTCGAAAAATTGTTGTGCAACTTTGCATTGTGGAAAAAAAGTGGGTTCTTATAAAATAAATATCTTATGCAATTAATGAATTGGGGCCATAAATTTAACTGATAGGCTTTTCCCCCACTAGTGATAGCTTAGAATGGACCTGTTGGATCTCCTAACTTGTCGGCTTTAATCTGTTCTCCATAAGATTAAGATTCTGGAGCATCTGATCTTATAACTGTATGTGGGGACATTGCTCTGGTGTTTTCTCCTGGAAAAGAAGAATTTATTGATAACTGGATGTTACTATTCCCCTTGTGTAAGGGGTGCTTCACACACAGCGAGCTCGCTGCCGAGATCGCTGCTGAGTCACGCTTTTTGTGACGCAGCAGTGACCTCATTAGCGATCTCGCTGTGTGTGACAATGAGCAGCGATCTGGCCCCTGCTGCGAGATCGCTGCTCGTTACACACAGCCCTGGTTCGTTTTCTTCAAAGGCGCTCTCCCGCTGTTACACACAGATCGCTGTGTGTGACAGCGAGAGAGCGACAAATGAAGCGAGCAGGGAGCAGGAGCCGGCGTCTGACAGCTGAGGTAAGCTTGTAACCAAGATAAACATCGGGTAACCAAGGTGGTTACCCGATATTTACCTTAGTTACCAGCCTCCGCAGCTCTCACGCTGCCTGTGCTGCCGGCTCCGGCTCTCTGCACATGTAGCTGCTGTACACATCGGGTTAATTAACCCGATGTGTACTGTAGCTAGGAGAGCAAGGAGCCAGCGCTCAGTGTGCGCGGCTCCCTGCTCTCTGCACATGTAGCTGCATTACACATCGTGTTAATTAACCCGATGTGTACTGTAGCTAGGAGAGCAAGGAGCCAGCGCTCAGTGTGCGCGGCTCCCTGCTCTCTGCACACACAGCTAAGCGGTGTGCCCTGGTAACTAATGTAAACATCGAGTAACCATACCCGATGTTTACCTTAGTTACCAGTCTCCGCAGCTTCCAGACGGCGGCTCCGTGCAAGCGCAGCGTCGCTTGCACGTTGCTGCTGGCTGGGGGCTGTTCACTGGTCGCTGGTGAGATCTGCCTGTTTGACAGCTCACCAGCGACCATGTAGCGATGCAGCAGCGATCCTGACCAGGTCAGATCGCTGGTCGGATCGCTGCTGCATCGCTAAGTGTGAAGGTACCCTAAGGCATGTGTTTCTTCACTACCAGCACTGATCAGATAGTGTCAGATTGTGTAAGAAAATCCGTCCAACTGATTACTCTGTTGTTAGTTCTTATTTTTTTACATATTTCTAGAAGTAACAGAACACTACATTATAGTGTATATATTACACATAGAGGAACACTACAGCTCAGAGTTATAAGCCAGTTATAAGACAAGTTCAGATTTGTCACATAATGGGGAGTACAATAATTATGTGACGTCCTGATCTCCGTAACAGTATATAGTATATAATGTACATTTAAGCTACTTTTAGTGGCAACAGAATTGTATCATTTTACTTGATGTCTATACAGGAGAACATGAGCCCTACAACAGAAGAAAAGAACTCCAGCTGCTATGAAGTAGGATTTATTTCACTTATCTATTGAGAAATATACCTGTGCTCCTGATTCCAGTCATTAGCAGATAGGCGTGTTTTTTAGAAGTCTTTAAGAATGACAGGTGTATCTACTGTACAAAGGGGAACAGAATGGATAGTACTTCTGCTTTCATACACAATACAACGGCCCTAATGGCACCACTTCCATGTTGATGGAAAGGAACGTTTAGTAGTAGTGATTTTGTAAAATGAAATAATAATAAGCTCAGTGTAAGGTGCTGAGCAGTCATGTTTTTCTGAGATACAAATGTGTTTTGTGGCATTCTTGCTTAAAATGAAATTGCTTTTATTGACCGCCACTTTTGGCAGTCAGATGAAATCGCTGAGTCAAACATATTTCATTGTTTTTTCAGTATTTTACTACTAGATATGATGAAATTTGCTTTGTGAAATGCCTGTTAATTTATTTTGCTGTTTCTTTGCATTGTGTGATCTGACATTATTTGATAAAACAATTGCATATTGTTTTGGTTTTTTTTTTTTAAATTCCCTTTATGGATCCTTTATGCATCTCTCGCTTTACATGCTGTTCATGAGAAGGACATGGTTCTTTTGTCTCTCAATATCCGTCCAACAAGGGATTGACACATTTTGTTTGTTTTTTATGTTTCTGCAAAAGACAAAACAATTACACAATAATTACCTCCAATATTCAAGGAAATTATCAAGTTACATAACAAACCATTCCATCACTTATAATTTATAAGACATAACTAAAGTCATCCCTATTACTTACATTTTCCAGAGGAAGCAACAATGGGCAGGAAAAAGATTTGGAGTAATGGAGGCTTCTGATCTACAATAGCTCTTCAGCCTAATTTGCACATCACTACAAACACTTTTCTCAGTAATGAAGAAACAAACTGCTCATATAAAGTAACTTTTGTAGATGTGAAGCCTTTGTGACTCCAACTCTATTCCATGCCCAAAGTTGCCTCCTCCTGCTTGACTTATTACTCCTTTGCCTAAAGTAACAGATTGGAGGCTGTCAATGAAGAAAGAGTAAGCAGCATTGGGTGGGGAAAAGATCTGGAGTGCCAGAGGCTTCAGATCTACAATTGCTCTTCAGCCAAATTTCCATATCAACTCAAACACTAATTTCTCAGTAAATGAAGGAACGGACTGGCCATATAAACGGATTGCTGGCCCTTGTCTTTGAAAAAGCTACATGCACATAAACATAGTTTGTAGTGTGAAATTATGCTGTCAGATTCCCATTAAAATCTACAACAGATCCCAATTGTTGCCTATTTTGCTGTTGATTACCTACCAGTCATAGGCTATAGCAGTCACACGGGACATCATCACATGGGGTTATGTTGTACTGAGACCAGCAGGGTACCAGCACCAATGTTGGTGAGGATAGTGTTTTGGTTTTTCTTTTAGAAATTTCCTCTCTGCTGCTCTTGGCATATAAATCAGCAGCAAAATCTGCAAGCTTTTGTTAGGGCCAGGTGGACGGACAGACCCAGGAGGTGGATCCGCTGGGCCGAACTCCTTGATGATGGTAAGGGGTCCGGTAGCTGGAGCACTACAGGTAGCAGGACAGTCTGTGCACAAGAGTAGACTGGAGAAGTCCCTGGGACCACGGAGTCACTGATGGTAGTCCGGGTGACGGAGGTTCGGAAGCCGAGATGTTGTCAGGCGGAGTCCGGAACCGATGGAGCGAGAGGACGGGTCACCGCAGGGATCAGAGATGGAACGGACTGTCAGGATGGCAGATAGGCAGCGTTCGGGGTTCGGGATTCGGCAGGACCGGATGGCGAGGCAGGATCGGCTCTAGAAGAGAGAGAGGTGAGTATCTCACAGGAACACAAGGAGACCTGACTCCTAGCTTGGGAAACACGAAGAACAGGCCCCGCCCACTTGGACACTTAACCCCTTTATACCCTGTACCTGTGTGCGCAATTTCCTGTCAGTGGACGCTGGCCCTTTAAGAAAGGGTCAATGACCGTGCGCGCGCCCTAATGCGCATGCGCGAGGCCCGGGTGCCAGAATCCAGGGCAGGGAGCGGTGAGGAGGAAGCAGCAGAGCCGGGCTGGGGCTGAGTAGCCGACGGGCGCCGGGAGCGGGGACCAGGACGCCTGGGAACCACAGGCAAAGAAGGCTGGAGACCGGGGAGCGGCGGAGGCCGGACAGAAGAACCGGGGAGCGACGCAGGGAAGCCGGGGAGCGTGGCAGGTGAGCCGGGGAGCAGAGCAGGGGACCCGGGGAGCGTGACAGCTTTCATGCCAATATGTCTCAGAAGTACATGATTTTACTAGGGCAGATGATGGGCTGGGATGTCTCCTCCTCCTGCTCCATGGGCATGAAAGACCTGGACAAGGCATCTGCGCGTACATTCTTGTCCGCGGGTCGGAAATGGAGCTGGAAATCGAATCTGGCAAAGAACAGGGACCACCTGGCTTGCCGTGGGTTCAGTCGCTGAGCAGACCGTAGGTATTCCAGGTTCTTGTGGTCCGTGTAAATAATAACGGGGTACACTGCTCCTTCCAGAAGGTAGCGCCATTCCTCCAGAGCCAGTTTCACTGCCAATAGCTCTCGGTCACCGATGGTGTAGTTGCGTTCAGGTGCTGAGAAGCTCTTGGAGAAGAAACCGCAAGTCACCATCTTCCCGGAGGAGGACTTCTGCATGAGCACTGCTCCGGCTCCCGAGGAGGAGGCATCCACCTCCAAGGTGAACTGTCGGTTTAACTCCGGACGGTGGAGCACTGGAGAGGAGGCAAATGCCCGCTTCAGACAGCCAAACGCGGCGTCGGCCGCAGGTGACCAGTCCTTTGGATTAGCCCCCTTCTTGGTCAAGGCGGAGAGAGGAGCAGTCAGAGCAGAGAAGTGAGGGATGAACTGGCGGTAATAGTTGGCGAATCCCAGAAAGCGTTGGATTGCCTTTAGTCCAGAAGGAGGAGGCCAGTTGAGAATGGCAGAGACCTTCTTCGGATCCATCTGCAGTCCGGTATCGGAGATGACGTAACCCAGGAAGGGAAGAGAAGACTGCTCGAAGACACACTTCTCGTACTTGGCGTACAGACGATTCTCCCTCAGTCGTCGTAGTACCAGCTGCACGTTCTCTCTGTGGGTCTGGAGGTCCGGAGAAAAGACCAGGATGTCATCAAGATACACCACCACACAGATGTAGAGAAGGTCCCGGAACACGTCGTTCACCAATTCCTGAAAGACTGCTGGTGCGTTACACAGGCCAAAGGGCATCACACAGTATTCATAGTGCCCATCGCGAGTATTGAACGCGGTCTTCCATTCGTCCCCAGCGCGGATGCGGACCAGGTTGTAGGCACCCCGAAGATCCAACTTGGTGAACACACGAGCTCCTATAAGCCGATCAAACAATTCGGGGATGAGCGGCAGGGGGTACTTGTTTTTCACGGTGATTTGCGCGAGGCCCGGGTGCCAGAATCCAGGGCAGGGAGCGGTGAGGAGGAAGCAGCAGAGCCGGGCTGGGGCTAAGTAGCCGACGGGCGCCGGGAGCGGGGACCAGGACGCCTGGGAACCACAGGCAAAGGAGGCTGGAGACCGGGGAGCGGCGGAGGCCAGACAGAAGAACCGGGGAGCGACGCAGGGAAGCCGGGGAGCGTGGCAGGTGAGCCGGGGAGCAGAGCAGGGAACCCGGGGAGCGTGACAGCTTTCATGCCAATATGTCTCAGAAGTACAGGACTTCACCTATGTGTGAATAAACCCTTAGATAAACATACTCTGTGCATAATCTATTTTTTCCAGTGTAACAGACAGATGTTTTTATAAAACAGATGGCAGTCATTTGATTTCTCCAGGTTGTTATCAGATTAAATTGGCAGTCTACATTAATAGAAAAATTTAGCAGACTCACCACTCAACGATCTGGATCCACAGGTGCTGGGATGAAGTGGCTGGCATCCACAATTCAATGCAAGAAAAGGATGAAGGAATCCCGCACACCGTTCCTCATAAAATTCTTTGAAACTTTATTAACACATTAAAATCATTCTTTAAAATTGTGCATTCCGCGCATCCAGCCCTGCTTACATATTTCAGACATTTGTCCTTACTTAGGGATATCAATTCAAAGACTGACAAACATTTATACAGAAAGACCAGATACAAGCACCTTAACCTCGTCATGACACATATGGATCGTGTCAGGTTAACTCCTGCCTGCTGCCGCCAGCAGCGATCATTGCACATGTTAGCTGATTTGAACAGCTGACATTTGAGGCAATCAAGGAACGAGTGGATTCGCTACCCACTCGCGCCTGTTAACCCCTTAGATCTCGCTGTGAAAATGTCACAGTGCGATATAACAGCGAGCCTCGGTAAGCATTCACTTACGCAGCTCCATCGGAAGTCACGTGATGTGATCATGTGGATCCCATGGTTGCTATGGTAGCACAGGGTCATGTGATGACTCCTGTAACTACCATGAGTCAGTTCCTCTTACAGCCGGCAGAGGGCCGTCTGTGTGAGGAGAGCTGCTTTGTGCAGATCAGAGCAATGCTGCTCTGATCTACAAGAAAAAAAATAAGCGATCAGACTGCTGATCATTATAGTCCCCTATGGGGCCTAGTAAAATAAAGGTTTTACAAAATTAAAAAAAAATAAAAAAACCTAAAAGTTCAAATCATCCCCCATTCACCCTATTGAAAAGTAAAGGGTTAAAAAAATAAAAAATATACACATATTTGGTATCACCGTTTGCAGAAATGCCAGATCTATCAAAATATAAAATTAATTAATCTGAGCGGTAAACGGCGTAGCAGCAAAAAATTCCAAACGCCAAAATTACGGTTTTTGGTCACCGCAAATTTTGCGCAAAATGCGATAACAGGCGATCAAAACGTAGCATCTGTGCAAAAATGGTACCATTAAAAATGTCAGCTAAAGACAAAAAAAAATATGTTTATGTCTTAAACATTAAAGTATATACTATTCAAATATCCCCAGGCTCTCTCACTCTATATATACACATATATACAAATCTAACTGATCATATTTCCATATCAAAACAGCCTGCAAAGAATACAATTGATTACATTATTGCTATATCAAATACATATCTTTCTTTTAGATGCTCTACAACACTGAGGAATGTCTCAGTTGCAGAAAAAAAAAACCAACAACCTTTCAATATGTATATATTCTTATCTGACTCATGTCAATTACTAATATATCAAGTCTAACAAAGAAGACCTCGCTCCTATCCAAAATTTAAGCCCTTCAGACCACAGACAATCTGCATGGAACATATGTACAATTGTGATATTTTTTATACATATGTACATCTTATTTTTATATTTTATATTTTTTTATTATTTTATGACGAAATGAAGTATGCACCAGACAACAATAACAAACTCAGCAATACACATATTTCCATTCAGATTAAATTACTAAAAATATGTCAAATCTGACCTGAAACTGTGCATTAAGTTCCAGAATCCAGAAGGCCTCCCTGTTCAGGAGTAAGCGCTGCCTATCACCACTTTTAGAGGCCCTAACCACTTTTTCTATACCTTTCACTTGTAGTGTAGAAAGATTACATCCGTGCACCTCCATGAAGTGCTTAGATAAGCCTGATATTGGTGCCTGGAATACGCAATTTTAAAGAAGGATTTTAATGTGTTAATAAAGTCTTGAAGAATTTTATTAGGAACGGTATGCAGGATTCCTTTATTCCTTAGTCCACATTAATATCTATTGAATCCTCTAATTTCAAGGGGACTAGTTTTCCATTTAATGTGTATTGGTACCTCATAACTCATGCACTTGGAGTTCAACATACCTAATTCTTGTCAGTATTAGTAAAGGTGTCTGGCAAAAGCTTATTCCTCTCTTCCCACATATTAAGCTAAGCCAAGTGTGCATGTAGGTGGCTCGGGAGAGACAACTACCAACCAATTGAGTATTTGAGATAGCAAGCAGGTAATGTTTATGGCTATCTGTAATCCTAAAAACTGTGCAGATTCAGGAATTATTGTAAATGTCAATGTCTCTTTATCAGGGGTCTATGATGGAACGTAATTATCTATGTACATGAATAAACTGAAATTCAATAAAAAAAAAAAAAATATAAAAGAAAAACAGTCTGGTCAGTAATGCAACATAAAGGTGACTTTGCCAATCAGTACAGTACAAAACGAATGTAATTTTTCACATGAAAAAAGAATGATGACCAGGAAGAAAACCCATTTACAGATAATTAAGCTTAGTTTGTATTTAGAATCTACTTTTCTATTCAAGTGGTTAATTTATTAAGCTATTGTTGTCCAGGACTGATCTTCACAAAGGCACCTTAGTGACTAAAAGGTTTAGCTTTGATTTTGATTGAATTTTTATATGGCTTCATCCTTTCTACACCCCCACGTTCAATACTTATCAGTGTACATAATTACATAGTATTAATATATTGCTCTATCCCACACAAAATAAATCCGGATTAGTGTTCTAAATGCAGTAATAAATAATGAAAGTCATTTCTTTCACTCAGAGATGGATTTGTGAATACTTACAAATATACTTATAAAGAACTAGCATATTTAACATTGAAATAACCTATTTCATTTAGCATGATAATTCTGTGACCCAAAAAGTGATATTATTGGTAATGATTGGACATGACAATGCTAATACTGCCAAAGTAGCTCCAATATACAGAGCTGGATTACAGTCAGGGCAAAAGACAGTTTTCCCGGAGTCTCAACCATCTAAAACCCTCTATCCCAAGCTCCCTATATATTATAGATATTGGATGGAAAAGATTTTAAGCCTACCTTCAACAAAACAAAAATATTGAAACAAAGTGGTGATTGTGCACGTTTTGCTATTGTTTATATGAGGGGCTGCTGATCAGTCTTTGGCTTTGTGATCTTTTTTTGTTTTTATGGTAACAAATGTTACATGAAAGCCTTATGTGTCTAATATATGTTTTCAAAATTTTAAGCTTATGGCAACAGTGTTCTACGCATGTGGGAAAACAAAATGGCAGAGTCTAATATGATATTCACAGCAACTGAGAGCAGAGGAGTGATAAAATTCTTGTTTCTGCAAGAAATGTCCACGAAGGATATTCATGGTGATATGTCACAGACATTGGGGGATCAATGCCCTTTTTTATTCCACAGTTAAGAACTGGGTTGCTAAATTTAAAACGAGCCGCTTCAGTACCAATGATGAGGAACGTCCTGGATGAGAGAGAGTGGTTGTTGTCCTGGAGATCGTCGATGCTGTGCACAACCTCATACTGGAGAATCAACGAATTTCAGCTAAAGCAATAGCAGACATCATGGGGATTTCCCGTGAACGTGTTGGTGTCATTATCCATGAACATTTGGACATGAGGAAGCTAACTGCAAAGTGGGTCCCCAATTGTTTGACAACAGATCAGAGAAGCATGCGAGTGACAACTTCCCATTTAATTTGTCAGCGTTTCCGGACTGGTCATTATGGATGAGACCTGGATTTATTTGTATGCCCTTCAAAAGAAAGAGCAGTGAAAAGAGTGTAGGCACAGTGGTTCTCCTTGTCCAAAGAAGTTCAGGGTGCAAAAATCATCCACTAAGGTGATGGCGTCTGTGTTCTGGGATAAGGAGAGCATGCTACTAGTGGACTACCTTCAAAAGGGTTTCATCATCAATGCAAGGTATTACATTGAACTTTTGGACCAATTGAAGGCAGCAATGATGGTCAAAAGATACAGAAAGCTGTCAAAAGGAATATTGTTCCTGCAAAACAACGCCTCCACTCACACTGCACAAGCCACCACGGCAAAACTGGCAGAGCTGGGCTTCCAGCTAGTTGACTACCCAATTTATTCACCAGATCTAGCTCCCTCCGACTATCATCTATTTCCAAACCTGAAGAAACACCTCAAGGGTACCAAATGTCACACCATTTGTGATGCCATGGCTGATACGGATGCCTGGCTTGAAGTACAATCGAAATCCTTCTTTTTGCTAGGCTTATAGAACTTGGAATACCGATGTAAGAAGTGTGTTGACATCAGTGGAGAGTATGTGGAAAAATGTAAAGTTTTATCATCCTGTCTCGTTTCTTTCTGGGTAAAAGCCAAAGACTTATTAGCAGCCCCTCGTAAAGGCTTCTAAATAGGAGAAATCCAATGGTCAAGCATGCAAGTTTATAGTCATAAGAAAATGGAGATAAGAAGCTACTAAAAACCTCTGGAAATGCCTGACGTGTTAAGAGTTATCACCATTCACTGTAAAATTACTTTCTTTCTTTGGAGAGATTCTTCCCAAAATAAATGTTTTCCCCATGATTCTGGAAAAGTATGGGAAACACTCCATGAAATGTATCCACAATTTGGATGCAATCAAAAATCCAACATGTCATACCTAGTTTCCCTTGCAATCCAGTGAAACATTTGATACATACACATTCTAATTTTGCTCAATTATTCCAAATAAAAAAACAAACAAAAACACTTTATATGAACATTTCTGTTCAGCCATAAAATACTGTATTTCTTATATATGGCTTGATGTTCCACACGAATATAAGAAAAAATACAATTTCACAAATGTATTCTCTGTGCATGGAAAGTACTGCGACCTCTCCAATTGCCCTGAAATAAAGTTTATAACACTCTGACGTATCCTCAGACTTTATCCAACACCTTTTAAGCTCTTCAATGCAAACACGTGTTTGGAAAATTAAAAAAAAGAAATCCAAAAATGTTTCCTTTTGCTGGTGTTCAGACACATAAAGGGTATACTTAGGAGGTCATATTTTTTGACAAGTGGTGATTTAAAAATTATTTAGTTTGTGAAAGTAGCAACAGTTTTACAGCTTAAAGAAGCTATGACTTAGGTGTTTATTTGTAGAGTGAATAAACCATGGGAGAGGCACTATGCCCATACCGTATGGCCAATGAAGAAGCAATGGGAAGGGAAGCACAAGTTCAGTGTCTAGACAGTATGGTCACAGTATTAACACAGATTATTTTTTTAGCTGTGACAAATTGTTCTGTTTTGTGACAGCAGTAACAGTTTGCACATTTTTTTCTAGCCTGCAGCTAAAATGAAGCATTGAGTTATTTCAGAAACTTATAACAACACTGACAATTTTTTGGGTAGCAAAGTAACAAACCTTTATTTGGAAGCAATCTAAAATTTCTTGAGGACAGACTGAACTACAAAGAAGGAATTTCTAACACTATCGAGCAAAATGATAAGAAAGTTTTGAACTTTTGAATTTGAGGATCCATATGTCATCATCTACTACAGCTTTGAATTTGAGACTACCATCATTTTATAGACAATCATCTTGACTAGCTCATACATAAATTTGAATTGCAAATTTTTTCCATATAATTGCTTATGCAGATTCTAGTTATGTCACTACATTGTTACTGTTTTGCTGCTAAAATCTAAATTTAAATTTTTAGGATTTTGTTAGTATTTTGGAAATTTACTTTTGCCTTTCAACACTGCCTGAATCCTTCTTGGAAATCTCTAGATTAGATTCAAGCATGTCTCAACCAAAATCTGGTCTCTTCTACACATTTGCAATGTTGATACTTACTGGTCAACTCAGTTGTGTATGTATAAAGCTTTTTCTTCAACTCAATCAACAAGTGTTCAATTAGGCTGCTTTCACACTTCCGTCTTTTTCCCTCAGTCACAATCCGTCGATTTGAGAAAAAACTGGAACCTGCAAAACGTCAGATTGCGACTGATGTCCTTGCGTTGCATCTGTTTTGTGACGGATCACTTGTGAAATGACTGGCCATCGGGCGGAAGCAACACAGAATGTAATGTTTTTTGAGTGCGGCGAAAAACTGGACAACGACGGTTTCGTTGGTGTCTGTCGTGTGTTAGAATTTAAGCCTATGGGCGTCGGAATCTGTCGGAGTCATCTTTTAGCAACCGATATCTTGTACAAATGCACACATCAAAATCCACAATAAAGTACCTCAAAAAGAGTAAAGTGGCAGGAAGGAGGTGGGCGGGATGTTACATCCCACCCATCTCCGCCCCTCCGCTTGTATTCGACGCCTGCTGTGTGACGTCGGTGTGACGCCACACGAACCGCCCTTTTAGAAAGGAGGCGGTTCACCGGCCAGAGCGACGTCGCAGGGCAGGTAAGTCCGTGTGACGGGGTTAAGCGAGGTTGTGCGGCACGGGCAGCGATTTTCCCGTTTCACACAACCGACGGCGGCGGGTACGATCGCTTGCAATCTCGCTAGTGAGATTGCAGCGCGTAAAGCCCACTTAAGCTGAAGGTTTTACAATGGCTCTCATAGTTCCCTGATCTAAACATCATTGAAAATCTGTGGCTAGACCTCAAAAGAGAAGTGCATGCAAGATGACCCAGGAATCTCACAGAACTGGAAGACTTTTCCAAGGAAGAATGGATAAAGATCCCTCAAACAAGAATGGAAAGACTCTTGGCTGCTACAAAAAACATTCATAAGCTGTGATACTTGCCAAAGAGGGTGCTTCTAGGTACTAACCATGCAGGGTGCCCATACTTTTGCAAGCACCCATTTTTCTTTTTTTGTTAATATAAATATGTAAAAGATGAAAATTATAATTTTTTTCTAAAATACAAAGGAAAAGTGTCATCTTTAACTTTATGCCTTTAAGAGATGATTTCATTTTCAACTTGCTTAATTGTTCACAATAAGTAATTTTTACTATGGGTGCCCAAACTTTTGCATGACACTGTATCTTTTTACAAGCTGCATAAAAATGTTCATTTTTTTAGAAGAGCAGCAGGTTTGTTCGAATGGGAAGAAGCAATGGCTTTTTTTATCCCCTTGTTAGGGATCAGCAACAAGTTTGTAGTTTGGAAAGCTGATATGCAATTGCTTTTTTTGCAAGCAGTTGATTTTTTTTTCTTATATTTACCCTATGCAGGTGAGTGTTTGGAGCATCAGTACAGAATAGATAAAAAACTAATAAGAATAAAAGACATGGATCGCACATCCCAGATAATACAATGATCTAAATCCGTTAGGCAAAAAATTAAATAGAACATGAGGTTCTTTCTTACCATTCTGATCAGACTGTATGAAGCCCACTGCCACGTCACGGCGAACCTCTGTCCCTAATCTAAACCTTATAGTGCGGCACTGTGCACGAACCACTGCAGCGGCACAGCAACAGCAGGGCAGGTGACCTAATGCCTCACAGCACCCATGCTGTAAGGCGAAGCCCCATTAGCTCCAGGTCACACTGCCCCACGGACACAAAACCACCACAACAGTGGCCACCACACAGCACCCGCACACTGTGAGAGGAGCTGCGCACTCACCTCCCACAGGCTCCTATATGTAAACTAGGAGCAACAAAGGCTGACCCCTCTTGCAGTCTCTTGCAGTCTCCTGCTTTTTCTACCACATTATAGCTATGCATAATGTATCCCCTCATTTTTTTGTTTTTACTTGGACCAGCACTCCTCCCATTTGGCACAGGTGCTTTTAATTAGCAGGAGACTGCAAGAGGGGTCTGCCTTTTCTTTGCTCCCAGTTCACATACTGGGAGCTGGTGTACGGTGAGTTAATCTGCTCCCTTCACAGGGTGTTTGTGCTGTGTGGCGGCCATTGTTGCAGTGATTTTGTGTCTGTGGGGCGGTGTGGCCTGGAGTCATGAGGACTCAGCCTTGCAGCATGGGTGCTGTGAGGCACAAGATCACCTGCCCTGCTGGTGCATTGTCGCTGTGGCGAATGTTAGCATACGGTTCCGCACCATTAAGGCGTCAGAGTGGGGACCCACTCAGAGGTTCGCCGTGGCAGTGGGCTTCATACACGCTGATCAGAATGTTAAACCAAGAACCACATGTTTAGGTATTTAATTTTTTGTCTAGCGGCATTAGATCAACTTATGAATTTTGGATGTGTGGCCATTTTTTATTTCTATCACATTATTACAGAATAGATAAAGAACACAATAGAAAGGCTGGTGTTTTGTGGCTGTGTAAAACTAGTCCTGGCAGTATCAGCATCACAATATAGAACATGTGAAACCAGCAATTTTTGAGCCCCTCATTGGAGTCTTTTTCAAGCTACATGAATAATTGATTCATGCTATTTTGTGAGCATGCATCTGTGCCACCCCCAACCTAAGGGGGGTGGCTCGAGGGTCTCCGGACCCGGGGGTCTCGTGGACACACCGAATAAAAGGGGGACGTAGATGTACTGGCTAGGTTGTATTAAGTTTGTGACGCCACCCACGGGACACCTGACCCAAAGGGTAGTCACCGGTTTTGCTGGTGGCAGGGCCTCGGTCGACTCTACCGCAGGCCCTTCCTCCAATCAGCCTCTCCAGAGACTGCTGCAGGGTGAGAAGGTTGGTCAGGGACTATTTACAAGACCCAATAGTTTTTGGGTTGGCCTGCCAGTTCACGGCCATTGTCCTTTAACTATAAAACGGGACTGTAAAACAACAGACAGTCCCAACGGAGACTTCAAACTTGGGGTATCCTGGGAAACGCTACCTAAACATCATCTTCGGGGCTGGAGAGGGGTGGAGGTAGTACCTTTCTCCTTCGCTCACCCATCTTTTACATCTAGGGTGATCCACCCCCTCTCTCCGCAATGCCAGGTGTACGACACTAGCTCTCCATGCTTCAGGTCCCGGTCTGGGTGGCCAACAGGTAAATGAGGGGCCACGTCCCTCCGGGACACGAACATCTCGGCCTCCAGGTCTGGCTCAGAAATAAAGCCCCACCCCTTCTGGGGGTTGAAGTGCCAGACCTGGACTTGGTATGTCGGGCCCCGCACCCGGAAAGTGGCGTTCCTGAGATGGTCCTTTTCACTGTAGGTTCGGGACAGGACCTCCACCTTCCTCTTTTCCCGGGCTGAAATCTCCTTGCCCAGCTGGCATCGCCGCTGCTCCCAGTACGGAGCATCTGCTGCATACTCCGCTGCTACCTGCGCAGGGGCCAGACTCAGCCGGAGTCCCTCCGTGCTGGCTATGACCGGCACCTTTGGCAATGGAGGGCCCCGCTGTGGCATGGCCCGCTCTGCTACCCCGCAGGTGCATCCCTGCTGTGCCTCAGCCGAGGCCGGGAGTTTTGGAGCAGTCAGTGTCTCTGGCGGTGCTGACTGTCTCCGCTGCGGCCGGGCGGGCTGCCGGGGCTGTCGTCATCGCGGGCGCTGCTTCCTCCGGGACCGATGTTGTTAGGTTTGCTGCCAGGCTCGGGACCGGATGGGGCACCTTCCAGGCTGTGATCTGGCATGGAGCTGGTACGGGTGCTGGGGCGGTGACTGGCTCACTGCCGGCGATTTCCGCTGGCGGGTCCTCGCGGGCAGACGGGACGGGTACCGCTGCCATTGTTGGTGGCAGCGGACCGAGCGGGGTGTTAGCAACAGGTGCGGGCAGCGAGGGAGGCAGCGTGGCGGGCAGGGGCAGACCGGGCCCCTTAACTTGGTCGGCCGGTCCCTGGGGGACATAGGGACGTGGGTCGCTTACCCGCTCCTCCGAGGCTGCCTCCACTTCACGGGCCTGAACGGCTGCAGCTAACTCCGCCATCTCGGTCGCCCATCGCTTAAGCAAGAAGCTCGCCTGTTCCTGGATCCTGCGGCACATGCGGTCGGTCTGGGCTTCTACCCATTCAGCTGTTTTGGGCACGGGCTCCTCCACTGTGAGCTTTCCGGACTGGTCAGCCATGTTGCGTTGTTGGTGTCCAGGAACAAAGGGGTGGCAGAGTCCTGGAGTCTCTGCCCTTTATCTGCACGGGTCACATGCTGCAGATTCTTCACCCACCCCCCCTTGGTCTTTTGCAAGCACTCTCTCCTTTTTGGCTAGTTAGTTTCATTTTACGATCTCGGGGTTCACCTTCCGGCCGTGTTCCCAGGGGGTGGGGCTTAAGCTTCGTGCCCTTTCTTGGGGAAGAAGATGCTGGGCTGCAGTTTTTGCACCTAAAAATGGCGGCAAAAATGGCGACTTCTGAAAATTTTTCAACGGATCACCACTGACTGTCCAATTCAAGGCACACTTCCAGTGGATAGGTAAGTATCTTGTTCGTGATGCCAAGTTTTGGGGTGTGCCGCCCCCGTCCCAGCACCCACCGCTGCTCGGTTCTGGACCTCCTAAGGGGGGTGGCTCCAGGGTCTCCGGATCCGGAGGTCTCGCGGACACGTCGAATAAATGGGGGATGTAGATGTGTGGGCTAGGCCGTATTAAGTTTGTGACACCACCCACGGTGTGTGGTGAGGTGGGACACCACCGCTGCTGTTATGGGGCACCCGGGGGAGAAGTAGTGGCAGCTGGATGTTAACCCCTCCGTGGGTAGGGATGGTTGCCACGGGACCCAGTGTCTTTTTGCAGGGTATAGCGACAGCAGGGGAATGTTTTGGTTACTCACAGTAAATGAACCACACGAGTTTTTGGTAAACCAAGGTGCTGGTGGCCAGCCGTTGCGGACGGTTTCATTCAGGTCCCCACCTGGGCTGGTGATCTCTGTCCTTTTACTCTGCACTGACTTTGTGTATGGTGGACTGCCTGGTCGGGAACTCAGGAGTCCACTCCCGACTGGATGTGGACTAAGGAGCCGTGCCCGCAGACGCAGGCCCGTGGGATCTATGGGCCCTGGCGGTGGCCTCCTATCCCTGTTGGTGGGCTGTTGTCTTCTATGAGGGACTTTGGGTGGGACAGGAGCTATAATCCTGGCCTCAATTGGTTAATTAACCAAGCCGCTGGTTTCTGGTCCTGGCTTCAGGGTCTGAGTACCCACTTTTTGTGCTACGGTTTACGGGTCGGTTCCCCGTGTCGGTACCGGCGGGCTACAACCCTGTCCCGGTCGACCTCGGTTCTGCCGAGCCGTCTTCCCATCTCCTCCTGACGAAGACCACCATCTGCAACCTAGCCAAAGGCACCAGGGCTCCTACCCTGACACTGTTCAACTTGAACCTCCTCTGCTGGAGCTACACCTAGCTCCAGCCCACACTCCTCTCAACTTGAACTCCAAACTTAATCTGCTTAGACTGCTTGTTTTCCCGCCCTGGGCTGTCTAGACCCCTGGGTGGGAGTGTCCAACTGCCTGGTCCCGCCCACTGGTGTGTCTGTCTTTCCCTAAGGGGGGTGACTAGGGTTTCAGGTTGGCTGTGTGTTTTCTTAGTGAGGGAAGGGTGTTATGCGGGGGCCTATCTGTGACTACCTGGTTTTGCCAGGGCGTCACACATCCACCTGCAGGTGAACCTGCAGTGCCACTTTATATTATTGTATTATAGACAGGCATTTATTCTGTGGGGATCAGAAAGGGAGCTACTATGTAGACGAGGCTTACACAACATTCGAACCATTGGTCGCATGTGGTCCACCAAAAACTTTGCTATGGCACATGAACCTGTCTGGTAGACACAGCTCCTGCTTCTAATATATATTGGAGTATTATGGAGTGGGGCATTTTGGAGGAATATTATGGAGAAGGGCAGTGTGGAGAAGGAATATTATTGAGGGACAGTGTGTGGGGTATTATGGAGAGGAGCAGTGCTGGGGAAGTAATGTTATGGAGAGGGGTAGTTTGGGGAGGAATATGATGGAGAGGTGCAGTGTGGAGGATATATTATAGAAGAGGGCATTTTGGGGGTATATTAGGAAGGGTATTATGGAGAGGCACAGTGTGGGGGAATAATTTCAAAAGAGGCTGTGTGTTGGAAGAATATTATGAAGAGACAATGTGGAGGGGTATTATGGAGAGGGGCAGTGTGGGAGGAGGAATATTATGGAGAAGGGCTGTGTGTGGGGATACTATGGAGAAGCACAGTGTGGGGGGATATTATGGAGAGGGGCAGTGTGGGAAAGGGATATTTTGTGCAGAAAGCACAGTAATGGGCAATTATTTATTTAGAGGCATAGCATGTGAGATTTTTTTTATTTATGGGCAATATAATGATACTTTTATTTTTAAGAGAATCATGTTGGGATGTACTGCTGATGGCGGAGAAGAAGGAAGTCTGCAAAGACGAGTTCTGGGTATGAACTTTCATCATGTTGTCTGTACTACATGGAGATAACAGGAACAGAAATGGCCCCACTCAGAGAGGACATTATCTAAAAGGTACCTGGATGTAAATGCTTATTTGTAGTACTGACTATGTCTCGTCAACACTGAGGATTTCTTATGGTTGGCTGTGGAATGATGGCTGGTAATATCAACTCCCAACATCTCCTTACCATTGTTAAGGACATACTGGGAATTGTAGATTTAAGGCCTGTTTCACACGTCAGTGATTCTGGTACGTATGTGCTTTTTTTATATACGTACCAGAATCATGGACATACGCAGATCCATTATAATCAATGTGTCTGCTCACACATCAGTAATTTTTCACTGACCATGTCTCTGTGCAGCGTACACGCGTGTCCGTGATTGCCGCACGGAGACATGTCCGTTTTTTCTGGCATCACTGATATCCCACGGACCACACTATGGTGTGATCCGTGAAACATGTACCAGAAAAACACGGACATTGAAAATAATAAAGATTTTCAACTCACCTTCTCCAGCAACACTCTCTGCAGCTTCCTGGCCGGCTCATCTATATTCATGAATGCAGCCAGAGCCGGCCTGGAAGTAGCTGCAGAGAGCGGTGGGCGGATGCTGCAGAGCCGAGGAGTTCAGCACCATGGAGAGCAGAAACATGACAGGTGAGTTTACGTCCATATGCAATCACGGATCATGGATTGCACATGGACAATCATGGCACATGGAGGGACACAGGCGTTTTTTAAACGTCAGTAAAGAACGTCTGTGTTTTTTACTGACGTGTGAAACAGGCCTATGTCATACAATTGTGTATGGGACTGACCTGATATTGCAATTGATTGCTGCTCTATGCTTGGTGGTGCATTCAGGTACTGATAGTAGTTCTGATCTTCTACACACATAGCAATCCATAAAATGGCTATGTTAAAACTTAATCTCAAGAGAAAATCTGTGAATAAAAAGCACAATAGGGTCTTATCCAAGAATACCAGAAGGATAAAAAAGAGGCAAACCACTCACCTGGTCGGGTTGTGTAACCCACAACCAATACAAATCACATGTATAGCTCTTGCATGGACCACACACCACAAAGACTAAGATGCAAAATCCAAGGGAAAAAGGAATAAAAATGTGATTAATCCTGTCCAGCTGTCAGTGAAGGAATTCAATACAAAAGCAAAGTTGGAAATAAAAGCTGGCTTATTTAAAGTGTTTCGAAGTGAACTTCCCTTTTTCTAAGGCCCCCTTCACACGTCCGTGAAACACGTGCGTGTTTGGTCCGTGTCCGTATGTACCAGAGACACGGACAAACGTGGACCATTGTTATTCAATGTCTGTGGATACACGTACGTTTTTCCATACGCTCCGTGTGTCCGTGTGCGTGACACGTATGTGTATCCGTGCCTCACGGATGCTTGTCCGTTTTTGGCACGGAACACGCACACGCGCATCCAATGATAGTCTATGGGTGCGTGAAAACACGTACGTGACACGGATGCATCTACGTGTGGTTCGTGTCCGTTTTTTCAACTATTCTTGTAATTAATGTATCTCTTTATTGCCAGGTGTCTTCAATTTGCTTTGAGCTGTATTTAATGTCATTTTGCAGCCTGCAGGCATTAAGGAAGGAGTGTGAGGCTTAATTTGAGCGTTTCTCCAGCTTGTTTTTGGTTTAGTGCTTGAAAAACTAAACATGGCTCCACGCGTGGATACTGGACGCATAATTGCGGTAGTTGAGGGTCACCCAGATTTATGGGATACACGCACAGATGGGTATCGTGACCGAACAATTGTAGAGCGAACCTGGAAGTCGGTTGCAGCTGAGCTTTATCCAAGCAATGGATGGGACCGTTGCTCACCTGGTAAAAGACCTCGATTTGGTAAGTGTTTTTTTTTTTAGGTGTTTTAACCTAATTTTTTTTTTTTTCTAAAATTACACTTACAGATGCCAATTGTTAAAAAATTGTTAAGGCTATGTGTACACGGTAGAATGTAACTGCGGATTTTTCTTTTGCGGCAAATCCGCACCTTATTTTTGCCGCGGATTTTCCGAGGATTAGCGGCGGATTTTGATGCGGAATTTTTTATATCGTATTCCCCATTCTATACCCAAAATCCGCACCAAAATCCGCACCAATAATTGACATGCTGCAGATTTTTCCGGAGCAAAATTCGCGGCAAATCGGCCACGGAAAAATCCACAGCATGGACACAGCATTTCCAAAAAGCCATGCCGCTGCTGCAGATTTGCTGAAAATCAGCGGTAAAAATAAGGTGCGGATTTGGCGCAAAATACAAATCCTCAAGTACAATCGACCGTGGAGTCTGTGATAGCACTAATTTTTTTTTTTCTTTTTTTTTCCCCAAACATATCCAATTGTCCTTTTGGTTTGTTTAACCAAAAAAACTTCATTATGGTACATATATTCAATTTCAAAACATGGATAAAGTGGAATTAGTGCGAAGGAGATGGAGATCTGCCCGGGACCAGTACAGACGGGAATTTAATCCCATTCCCTCAACTTCCGCCAACACACGCAAGAGAAGATATGTTTATTTTGAACAGTTAGAGTTTCTGCGACCTATAATGGAGGTCACGCAGTAAGTATATATGTCAATTAACACTTTATCAAAATGAAATTAACATAACTAAAGGACAATTTACACGCTGCAACATCGCTTACGCTCATGGTAGTGATAACATAACCCAGATTGCAACGACTTTGTGGGGTGTCACATCACTTTTAAGATCGTCAGCGATGTTGCTTCTTGTAAATGGAATTTTTAAAAATTTAAAAATAATTTGTAATTTTTTTCTTGTATTTTTTGTCAAAAATAGAACTGATGACAATTTGGACGACTCCGACGAAAACCCATCCGCCGCACAGTCAGCACCAGCAACTTCGGCTTCAGAGGTGGAACAGACAAATACAAACAACCCAGAAAGCCAAACCTCGGGAAATCAAAATACAGAAAATATCTCAAGTGAGGCAGGACCCCAGAGCACCACAAATCAGGCAACAAACACACCACAAGACACTACAACAAATATACCTCCATCCTCTATTCAAATTTCAGGGTCACGCTTACAAACATCAACATATCGTGCTAGAAGACTTAGACGACCAGAGGATTTCCGATCCCTCCCAGAAATTATAGACACCAGAGTCATGTCAATAATGAACTCGCTTTTGCCTGAAAACGATACCGAGAGATTTTGTCGCTCCTTAGCACCATATTTGGCCAAAGTACACTCGGACAACCAGGAACGCATAAGGGCTGCCATATTAACCTTAATATCGGCATGCCAAACCAATCCCCTGCCAAATCATGTCCTATTAGCCATCGAGCAATGGCGCACTAATTATAATTCACCTATCCCTGATGTTTCTGCTCAACTAATACCACAAACTCACTCCAACCAGCCAACTACTTCACTTATAACCAACTTTGGCAACCAAGCAGCCCAAAATACAGAAGTACAAAACATCATTAATAGACCCATACCATCTATTTCTACTATAATGTCTGGCCAAAGTAGCAATATGTTGACACAATTGACTCAACCTACTAATCAAATTGTTCCAATAAATTACCTACAACATCCTTTACAAACACAAAATTACAGAAATACTACTAACATTCAACCAACACAAATACCAAGTCAAATTCCATCATACCAACAGTCATTGTTTTTTGGCCAAACTCCAACACACTCATTCATACAGGGTCAACAATTTCCATCAAATATATCTTACACACAACAACCACACATTCAAAACCCAATAATGTTTTCTCAAAATCTGGCCCAACCAATGTATGCGTCATCGTCACACATGCTACCAACATCATCTTCTCAGGATTCAAATGTTGCCACATGCGTGAATAAGACGCAAACATCAACCTATGTTTTACAAACAATCTCTGACCCCGAAAATAATATCCCTTCAACACAACAGTCAGTTGCTACTCTAGATGATTTAATTGACTAGGTGCCTATGTTACACATAAGTCTTCTTTCAGTTTTTGTGTTGTTATTTCAAAATATTGTTTTGGTAAAAAACATAATTTCTGGTATGTTGGTCAAACATGGCGAATTTAACTTAATAGTGAAAATTAACAAATGTCTGATTTACAAACATTTTTTCAAGATTTTTCTTTAATTATATCACAGAATATAAGACAGTTTCTGTGTGTTTGTAATGGAAAAACTTATGGTACTTTAAATGTAAGTAAAAACTATATCTTTAAAAAATATATACTCGTCAATGGCCATTCAACTGCTACAATGTATCCAAATTGTTTATTTTGTATGGATATTATTTTTGGTTTATGAACCATACAAAGAATGGTAATATCAACAAAAATTGGTTTAAACGTTTATCAACCTCTAGGCCCATGATTTTTTGGCAAAGAAACATAATGACAGGCATATGTTTGTGAAATGTTTGTGGTGATTTGATGTTTTTTGAAACTTAAACTATGACAAATATGGCTCTATTGTTTCAAGTGTCATAAATGTTTTCATTTTTTCCATGACAATAAATGTTATTTTTTTTTCAAAAATTTGATTCCCAGTTTTTTAATAAACATCATATTTATTTACAAGATATTTAATTGTTATGTTTAAATCCAAATATATAATTACCCAATTTTTTTTTGGTTTTTTAAAATAAAGTTTTTTTGTTTTTTTTTATTTTTAAGTTGTAAAAAAATATTTGCCAATCATAATAAATTATTTTATCAGAGCATAATAAATGGAATATTAATCAATAACGACAGATTAGATGATGTCACTAAGTTAACAGGATCATAAATGTTTGGTATACAAAAACAAAGGCTCTAACCATGACAATGGTTTCTGTTTACATTGCTAGCATAGCAAATTTTCTATTAAAAAAAAAAAAAAATGAAAAACAAATTAATTATTGACAAAATAATGCATATAGTTATTTCTAATTTGTAAAGCATTCAAACATGGTTGTGTGCTGGAATTCTCATTACGTGGAACATTACTTATATAATGAGATGTAGATGTGTCACTCGTAATGTTTACCTCATGAATTCTACAAAAATTATGTAAAACAATTGTAGCTTTAACAACAGACATAACATTTGTTGGGCTCAGTTGTATGGTTGTTAAATATATGCGCCATCTTGAAGCGAGAATACCAAATGTGCATTCAACATATGAGCGTGCTCCCTTTAAACGTGAATTAAAGTTAGATTTTAAATCATCAATTCCACGCCTTGGAAAAGGTCTCATGACATGTGTCGATAAAGCAAAACCCTCATCTGCTACCATAACAAAAGGAACTTGAGGTGTAGAAGTACCAGGCAGTGGTGATGGAGTAGGTAAATTCAACTCATGAGAAACCAAACGTCGGGCCAATCGTGATGATCTAAATATTCTTGCATCTGATGCACTACCATATGCCCCAATATCAACATAAGTAAAATTATAATGTGTGTCTACTAAGGCTAATATGACAACGGAAAAATATTTGTGAAAATTGAAAAATCGTGACCCTGAATTGGGTGGCTTGCGTACCCTAATGTGCTTCCCGTCCAAAGCCCCAATACAGTGTGGATATTTTGTCAGTTCATGAAATCCATGGGCTATGGAGAGCCATTTCTCACATGTTGGTTGAGGCATTACTTGATTGCGGAGATGTTCCCATAATGCATCACAGGTTTGCTTTATAATCACACTTATAGTTGATGTTCCAAGGAGGAAGTCAAAATGTAACGCACCATAAGACATGCCTGTTGCCAGAAACCTATGTAATGTGTAATAGAGAAACACTATTAATAATATTAAAGACTAAACAGGTTAAACAGTCATCATATAGGATAAATCTTGTAATAATTAGGGTTTACCTTATTTTTTATTAAATTTCTTTTTTAAAAAACTAAAAAATCCTTTCTATATGAAAAAGAAATTTACTAAAAAAGGTAATAATCGATATTGTGTTTTAAATTTTAAAATTTTTAAAAATATATTAATTTAAACATTTAAAATTTTAATATTTCAAAATATTAATGTAAGAAACCATACCTTAAAGTAACAAGCAATCTTTCTTCTGGAGGAATACATAGGCGCATGCTTGTGTCCTGGAGCTGAATATGAGGCCTTAGTATGTCCAAAATTGAATCAAACTGTTCAACTGATAAACGAGTATATGCCTGGAATTTTGCAGGATAACGCCTTAACTCGAGAAAAAGACAATGAAAATGTCCATGTGTAGGACGCATGAGGACAATAGGATGCACCCACATTCTTCTATCAGCAATATCCGAAGACGGTATCATAAAACGCCTAACCCCAAATCTTCGAGATATCATCCATGCGAGAAACAACAGAGCCTCATTTAATATGGACATTATGAACAACTCAACAAGACCCAGTATGGAAGCACACCAAAAAAACCAAATCCGGATTAGTGGCTCATTTAAGTTGGAAAATGTTAATTAACACCAGCATCAACACATTAAATCATTAATGTGATGACAATCCACAGAAAAACGTTCGTGAAAAACGGATGGCTAACGCTAGTGACACGGATCACACACGGACTCTAAAAACGGACAAACGGATGAATCATACGGACATACGGAGGCAACACGGATGTTACACGGAACAAGAATACGGATGAAAAAACGGACAACGGACATGAAAAACGGTCCGTGAAACACGTGCGTGTTTTTAACGGACGTGTGAAGGGGGCCTAAAGGAAAGGCCACCAAAATGCCACCAAAACGTAATCTCAAACATATCTAAGTTTAAAATATTTTTATGAGGAGGATGTCTTAAATATATGTAACAAAAATTCAAATTAATTTAATTAATTTAAATTAGTGTGTGTTCACACTGGGTTTCTTTAAGCAGAAACTCTCCAGATCCTCCTCAAATGCTTAAAACGTGCTTTTAGTGATGTCTTAAAGGACTGATGGTTGCTCTGGTGATGTATTCATGTAAGTACCACTTTCCATTTTTTTTGCAGCCCTTGGGATTGGTTCAGTTTGGCTTGGCAAGGTGACCCTTGGACCAAAAATGTTGTGAACCCCTGATTTACACATTCAGTCAATTAAGCATCTGCTTGGCAAAGCCTTTGCCAAGCAGGGAACAAAGTTTAGTCTGCTACTACGCCAATTTTTAACCTCTTCTGGAAGCCCCATTTTGCTTATATACCTTTAGTCTAAAAGTATGGATAGCCAGTAGTCATGTTATTTGTTGAAGTAAAATAATACATATGTCGGCACACAAGCATTGAGCATTCAGATTGCCATGCTTGCCGAGAGAAAATGAGATGGAGTGTACCACTATACCAAATTGTATGACAGGGTGCACCCTGGGGCAGTAGGGAGAAACATGTAGCAAGAAGAGAAAAAGCACTGCACAAAAGGACAGGGACACACCTGTTATAGCATAAATATCAAAAAACACCTTTATACGAAACGCACGACAAGATATTATTTAAAAACATTTAAAACATGACATGAAGGACAATACACAAAGAGCGGGACCTAGCAGAGATGATGATCAAAACAATGGTGGACAGGAAGGAAACCAATAGGTGATAATGATAAACCCTGTGTTCATGCAATATCAAATACCATATAATGTAAAATGATATCATAATTTCAAAAGACCATCTAATAATAAGGGATGTATAGATGAGAGCTGTAGGATGAACCGTCAGAAAGCACCGACGGAGACGTCGGTCCCCTGACGGAAGGCCAGTGGTCTGATATTTTGGAACAAGTTCCTAAACTGGCGGTATCGGAGTGCCAAAAGCTGTCTCAAATATATCTCATCCACAGGGTATATAAAACTCCCAGTCTACTATTTAAGATGGGACTCAGACCAAACACACAGTGTGTTAGGTGTGGACAGGATGATGCCCATTTGATGCATGTTATGTGGGAGTGTGGACACATTGGTGATTTCTGGAACCAAACCCTGGGACTTATAGGTCAAATATATCATATCACAATACCACCGTCGCCCCGCCTGTGCCTGTTGAGTCTATGGGAAGGAGAAGTGGATCCGGATTCTCCAACAGCCCTGGGAATAGCACGTATCTTGTACCAAGCAAGAAAGCTACTTGCATATCACTGGTTAGACCCTCTACCACCAACATTACCAGAGCTCAAAAACAAATTAAATAACGTCATAAGATTGGAAAGGGGAGTTTATTTAAAAAGAAAAACATTGAAAAAGTTTTACAACATTTGGCGGCCATGGATGGAGTTGCCGGGCCTACCCTCTAGGGCACTGGTTCGGGATGCAATGCTGGACCGGTTACTGTTGTGCCTGCAGTGATGGCATGTGTGAGGAAGGGAATTAAAACTAGTTTTTTCTGTGGCGAAATGGACTTTGAATGAAGAGGTGAGAGAGGACTGGAACGGTTTCATGGATGACTGCACGGAGAGGGAGGAGCAGGAGAGTATAGCAATATGATGTGGAGCGACACGGCTGATGGAGGAGGTGTTCCTGTTAGTCTGAGGCATTATTGCATAATTTAAGTCTTGTTTATTTGTAGAGCCACGAGGTTTGTAGGCTCAAGTTATATAATATAATTATGATTTGAGAACTCTATTATTATATTTACATATGTGCAGAGAAAGAACCTGATTTATAAATCATATGTGTTTATCTGTTTATTGTTATCAGTTATATGAAAAGTGAAATACTCTCTGTATTGATCCCTAATGATTTAATAAAAAAAGATCTGATTTAAAAAAAGAAAGCACCGACGGGAGATCAGGTGCTAAAATGCAACACTGGGGATCATAATCAGTAATGTGAGACAAAGAATGAATAGGGCACACAGCACCATATATAGTACTGTAAGGTGGAACAAAGAACTGTAAATATATCACAGGGGAAGCCGATTAATAAGCTGCCTTACTTATAGATGCTAATAAAGCCTGCAACAATACATCAGGGGATGGGTGATGTAGTAGGCGCCCACCTAAATGATATGGAACAGTACCATGTGTTCTTCTAATAAGGATGCTACTGGTATCAAACAAAAGGTTATTATGAAGCCTTATAGCACACAACCTATATTATGGATGCTAAGAACGCCCTGAATGTACGTATATATATATATACCGGTATATTAAAGTAGCGAGTGATATAATACATACATATTTTTTCAGTTCTCTGCAGGAAAAAACTGCTTACAACCCTCACAATTCTTTTGAAAAGGGCAGGGATCTGCACTATTATTCTGCTAACACTAGATATAAATCATATCACAAACGGAAGTGCTTGTATAACGTATCACCCCGTTCCATATATATATATTTGGGATATACGGAACGGGGTGATACGTTTTTTTTTAAGTCATATATAAATAAAAATGTTACCACTGAAAATATCATTTTGTCCTGCAGAAAACAAGCCATGATACAGCTCTATCCGCAAACAAATAAAAATGCTATAGCTCTCTGAATACAGCAATGCAAAAACTATTTTTTCTTTTATAACATTGTTTTTATGGTGTAAAAGTGGCAATATATATATATATATATATATATAAATATATAAAAATAAATCTAAATATAGTTTCACTGTAGTCGCACTGACCTGAAGAATAAAGCTATGTTACCACAATTACGGCACAGTGAATGGGTTATAAAAACAAACAAAAAATAAATTGCTGAATTACTGATTCTTCTTGATTGTGCCTCACAAAAAGCAAAATAAGAAGTGATGAAAAAACATTACGTGGCCCCAAATGGTACTAATAAAGACTGCAACTCATGCTGCAAAAAAATATTCCTAATATGACTCTGTCATCGGAAAAATAAAAAACTATAGCCTTCAACATTTGGTAATGCAAAAAAACTTTATTTTGTAAAAAAGTGTTTTTAGTGTGAGAGTAGCCAAACCCCCCCTTAAAAATATAAATTTGGTTTCGCTGTAATCGTATTGACCTAAGGAATAAAGACGCCTAATCGTTTAGAGAGCAAGGTGAATGGCAAAAAAATAAATAAAAAATAAAGCCAATTCTTCAGCTACTGTTGATTTGTTAATTCTGTCTCCAAAAGATCGCAGTGAGGCGCGATTCACATTTATCCTGCACCCAAATTGCCACCAAATAGCATTCAGCTCAACCCACAAAAACACAAGTCGCCGCTCAGGTCTGTCATCTGTAAACAGAAATATAAGGGGCTTCCATGTTACTGGTCACATAAAGGCTCTGGAAAACATTTATGGCCAAAAAGAAATCCAGTAAAAGCTGCTCTCCAAAATCCAGATGCCCCCCCACTCCCTTTTGAGGACCACAATGTGTCTAAATCACAGTTAAGTTATGTGCACACTTTGCATCCAGGTAGTTGCAGTTCTAAACGCATTCTCTGGGAGAAATGTTTTTTGTCAAATTTGGATTTGACCACAAAAACGCTATAAATACGCTTGTGTTTTTACCACGTTTTACATGCTTTCTCACTGCTTAAAATCAGATGCGTTTTGACTATAAATACAATGCTAAATAAAGTTTAAACATACAAACACTATATATACATATAAATATTAAAATCATACAAAAAATGGCTTATTTTATTATTTATGCATAAAATTACATTTAATGATTTTCACACATTTAATTGTCGGACTATGTGTGTGTGTAAAGGGACATATCATGCCATTAATATTTTGTCAAAAACTAGTGATGAGCGAGTATGCTTGTTACTACTCGGTACTTGCACGAGTATCACTGTACTCGGGCTACTCGGCGGGTACCGAGTAATTTCGCGATACTCGTGCTATACTCGTGGTCTTCATCTTTGCATGTTGGCGCTCTTTTGAGAGCCAGCCCTCATGCAGGGATTGGCTGGCAGACCACTGCAATGCCACAGCCCTGTTAGTTGTGGAATTGCAGTGATTGGCCGGCCTGCACAGCGTGACCGAGCCTTTATACCGGCGGGCGCGATGTGCTCTGCACACAGCCATCTCATATTCCCTGCTTTCCACACCCACAGGCGCCTATGATTGGTTGCAGTGAGACACGCCCCCACGCTGAGTGACAGGTGTCTCACTGCACCCAATCACAGCAGCCGGTGGGCGTGTCTATACTGTGCAGGAAAATAAATAAATAATTAAAAAAAACGGCGTGCGGTCCCCCCAATTTTAATACCAGCCAGATAAAGCCATACAGCTGAAGGCTGGTATTCTCAGGATGGGGAGCCCCACGTTATGGGGAGCCCCCCACCCTAACAATATCAGTCAGCAGCCGCCCAGAATTGCCGCATACATTAGATGCGACAGTTCTGGGACTGTACCCGGCTCTTCCCGATTTACCCTAGTGCGTTGGCAAATCGGGGTAATAAGGAGTTTATGGCAGCCCATAGCTGCCACTAAATCCTAGATTAATCATGTCAGGCGTCTCCCCGAGATACCTTCCATGATTAATCTGTAAATTACAGTTAAAAAACACACACACCCGAAAAAATCCTTTATTAGAAATAAAAAACAATAACAAAGTCCCTCATCACCAATTTATTAACCCCGACAAACCCTCCATGTCCGGCGTACTCCACAGTCCTTCAGCGTCGCGTCCAGCTCTGCTACATTCAGGTGACAGGAGCTGCAGAATACACCGCCGCTCCTGTCAGCTTCACACAGCAACTGAGGTGAGTAGCGCGATCAGCTGCTGTCAGTCAGGTAGCTCACGGCCACCGCTGGATCCAGCGGTGCCGCGATTAACCTCAGTGACAGCAGCTGATCGCTATACTCACCTCAGTTGCTGCATGGAGCTGGCCGGAGCGGCGGTGAGTAGCGCGATCAGCTGAGCTGTCACTGAGGTTACCCGCGGCCACCGCTACATCCACCGCTGGATCCAGGTAACCTCAGTGACAGCTCAGCTGATCGCTATACTCACCTCAGTTGCTGCATGGAGCTAACCGGAGCGGCGGTGAGTAGCGCGATCAGCTGAGCTGTCACTGAGGTTACCCGCGGCCACCGCTGCATCCAGGTAACCTCAGTGGCAGCTCAGCTGATCGCTATACTCACCTCAGTTGCTGTGTGAAGCTGACCGGAGCGGCGGTGTATTCTGCTGCTCCTGTCACCTGCATGCAGCACAGCTGGACGCGACGCTGGAGGTCCCGTGGATTACGCCAGACATGGAGGGTTTGTCGGGGTTAATAAATTGGTGATGAGGGACTTTGTTAGTGTCTTTTATTTCTAATAAAGGATTTTTCGGGTGTGTGTGTTTTTTAACTGTAATTTACAGATTAATCATGGAAGGTATCTCGGGGAGACGCCTGACATGATTAATCTAGGATTTAGTGGCAGCTATGGGCTGCCATTAACTCCTTATTACCCCGATTTGCCAACGCACTAGGGTAAATCGGGAAGAGCCGGGTACAGTCCCAGAACTGTCGCATATAATGTATGCGGCAATTCTGGACGGCTGCTGACTGATATTGTTAGGCTGGGGGGCTCCCCATAACGTGGAGCTCCCCATCCTGAGAATACCAGCCTTCAGCCGTATGGCTTTATCTGGCTGGTATTAAAATTGGGGGGACCGCACGTCGTTTTTTTTAATTATTTAATTATTTATTTCACTGTACAGTATACACACACACACCGGCTACTGTGTTTGGGTGCAGTGAGACACCTGTCACTCAGCGTGGGGGCGTGTCTCACTGCAACCAATCATAGGCGCTGAAAAGCAGGAAATCAGGGAATACGAGATTGTTTAATGAGCGGCCGGCTTTTTCAAAAGAGGAAAAGCCACCGGAGTTTAGTGAACAGCTGTGCAGCGCCGCGGCAGTGATTGGGGAACGGTAAGTAAGTGAGAGGGGGGGAAACTGACCGACAGACTGTGAGAGAGGGACAGACAAGACAGAGAGAGACAGACAGAGCGAGACCGACCGACGGGAGATAGAATGAAAAAAAAAATGACCGACATCGCTAGTAAAAAGCACAAAAAGTGCGTTTTGGACATCGGAGTGCCACACAATGTTTTACGTAAAATCTTTCATGTATTAATCTCAAAAAGTAACATACACCAGCTCTATCTCACTATTGGGTATGTGCCCTTAACATTTCCGCCATGAAAATTCATTTTGGTGTCATTTTGGAAGGTTTTCTGGTGAGTCCGTAAAAATGGCGTAAAACTCGGACAAAATTGTTCACAGCTGTGACGTTTGAGTGATAAATGCTTCAAGGGGTCTTCCCCATGCTGTTGCCATGTCATTTGAGCACTCTTCTGAGACTTTTGTGACATTTTTAGGGTTTGTACATGCTGCCGGGGGTCATTTCATAAAATTACTCGGGTCTCCCATAGGATAACATTGGGCTCGGTGCTCGGGCCGAGTACACGAGTATCTTGGAATGCTCGGCCCGAGCCTCGAGCACCCGAGCTTTTTAGTACTCGCTCATCACTATCAAAAACGCATACATTTAATTGGTCCAAAAAGCATGTTTTCTGCATCAAAAAAGCATGTAAAATGCTAGAATTTTGAAGTAGATTGTGTTTTGCAACTTCTCATTGACTCCAATGTTAGCAAAACGCAGCCCAAATGGCAAAAACAATTGACATGCTGCTTCTTTTAACGCTGAGTTTTTGCTAAAATTTTTGCAACTAAAACGCTGTGTTTTTAAAAGCATCGTACACATAAGAAATCCCTATTTCCCATAGACTTTGCTTGAAAATTAAAACGCATGCCTTTTGGCATTAAAACGCTGCAGTTCAAAACGCTAAGGAAACGCAGGTAAAAACGCTAAGTGCGCACATAGCCTTAAAGTCCACATATTTGACATTATTATAGTGAGGAAGCCCACTTAATTGACTGAGGTGTGTCTCCTCAAACATGGGCTGGATAGGCACAATGTACTGGCAATGCAATGTACTGAGCATAACAAGGGCTTGTTTGCAATTTTGAATTCCGCAACATACACTGCGTTTGACTTCATGGGTGTTTTCCAAAGACTAAAGTGTCACTACACCTGTAGATGAACTCAAAGAGGGGGGGTACATTCCAAAATATGGTCACCTGAGGGTTTTACCGGCATTTAGGCCGTGTGCACACTTTGCATTTTTTCATGCGTTTCCGCAGCGTTTTGAACTGCAGCGTTTTAATGCCAAAATGCATGCATTTTGATTTTCAAGCAAAGTCTACGGGAAATTGGGATTTCTTGTGGGCACAATGCTGTTAAAAACGCAGCGTTTCAGTTGCTGAAAATTTGGCAAAAACTCAGCGTTTAAAGAAGCAACATGTCAATTGTTTGCCATTTTTGTTAACATTAGAGTCAATGAGAACTTTCAAACCGCAACCTAAATCAAAATTCCAGCGTTTAACATGTTTTTTTGACAAAATAAACGCATGCGTTTTTTACTTTAAAATAAGGGCATGATATGTCCCTTTACACACACACACACACACACACAGTCCGACAATTAAATTATTGAAAATCCATAATTTAGCGTTATTTTATGCATAAATATTATAACACAGTTATAATTTAAATATTATAATACAATATAATAATATTAATTTAATCATATTTGTTATCATTTTTTCCAGTTTTTTTCATAGTGTTTGAATGTTTAAACTTTATTTAGCATTGTATTTGTATTCAAAACGCATCTGACTTTAAGCAATGAAAAAGCATGTAAATCGCGGTAAAAATGCGGCCAAAACGCGGTAAAAACGCAAGCAAATTTTCAGCGTTTTTGTGGTCAAAACCAAATTTGACAAAGGCAATTTCTGCCAAAGGATGCATTTAGAACTGCAAGAAACTCAACGCAAAGTTCGCACATAGCCTTAGGGGCTCTGCAAATGGAATCAGCAAACTATTATAGGAAAAACTGTGCTCCAACAGTCAAATGGTGCTCCTTTCTTCTCAAGCCCTGCAGTGCAGCCAAACAGTACTATACAGTCACATGTGGGGTATTGTCATGTTCATAATAAATTGTGTAGCATGTTATGGGGCCTTTGTTACAAATTCCCTTTGTGAAAATTGGAAATCTGGGGTTGAATCAAAATTTTAGTGGTAAAAATGTAACTATTTGTTCTTCACTGCCCAATACTATAAAATGTTGTGAAATACCTGTAATGTTAACATGCTCACTGCAACATGGGATCACTCTTGGGTATTTTTACTGTTCTGGCACCTCAGAGCCATTGCCAATGTGACATGGCTCTCACAAACCATTCAAGCTAAATATGAACTCAAATATGGCACATCTTCTTTGTACTACTGCTTCAAAAGTAGTTTTCTACAACATATGGGGTATTGGTGACCTCAGGAAAAATTGCACAACAAATTTTATAGTCCATTATCTACTCTTACCCTAGTAAAAAATGAAAAATTTGGGGTTCAAGTAACATTTTTGTAGTAAAAATTTATTTTTTTTCATGGCTCAATGATATAAAATTCTGTGAAGCACATGGGGGTTCAAGGTGCTCACAAAACCGCTAGATAAATTTGTTGATGGGTCTAGTTTCCAAAATGTGGTCACTTGTGGGCAGTTTCCACTGTTTAGGCACATCAGGGGCTCTCCAAATACAACATGACATCATTTAACAATGCCAGACAATTTAGTGTTCAAAAAGTCAAATGGCGTGCTTTCCATTCCGAGCGCTGAGGTGCACCCATACAGTAGTCTTCCACCACGTATGGGATATTGGCATAGTCAGGAGACATTGGACAACAAATTGTACAGTGCATTTTCTCCTGTTACCCTTGTGAAAAATAAAGCTTTGGATTTAAACAAAATTTTCTTTGTAAAAATGTATTTTTTCATTTTCACGACTCAATGTTGTAAAATTCTGTGAAGCACCTTGGAGTTTAAGGTGCTCACCAAATATCTAGATAAATTCATTGAGGGGTCTAGTTTCCAAATTAGGCACATCAGGGGCTCTCCAAAAGCAACATGGCATCCTGTATCGATTCCAGACAGTTTTGCATTCAAACAGTCAAATGGCTTCCCTTCCTTTCTGAGCTCTGACAGTAGTTTTACACCACATATGGGATATTGAGGTACTCAGGAGAAATGCACAACAAATTTTGTGGACCATTATTTCCTGTTACCCTAGTAAAAATGAAAAATGTGGGGTTAAATAAACATTTTCATGGTAAAAAATTGTTTTACTTTTCATGGCTCAAAGTTATAAATTTTTGTGAAGCACCTGGGGGTTCAAGGTGTTCAGCACACCTCTAGATAAATTCCTTGAGAGGTTTAGTTTCCAGAATGGGGTCACATGTGGGGGAGTTTCCACTGTTTAGGTACATCAGGGGCTCTCCAAACATGAAACTATTCCAGACATTTTTTCACTCTAAAATTCTTCTCTTCCGAACTCTACCGTGCGTCCAAACCGTAAATTTACACCACACATGGGATATTGTTGTACTCAGGAGAAATTGCATAACAAATTGTACTGTGCATTTTTTTAGTACCCTTGTGAAAATGCAAATATTTGGACTAAAGTAACAAATTTGTGGGGAAAAAGTAAAATTTTCAGTTTTTCTTTCCACATTGCTTTAGTTCCTGTGAAGCACCTAAGGGGTTAATAAACATCTTGAATGTGGATTTGAGCAGTTTGAGGGAGGCAGGTTTTAGCATGGTGTCGCTTTTGTGTATTTTCTATCACCTAGGTCCCTCAAAATCACTTCAAATGTGATGTTGTCCCGAAAAAAATGGTTTTGTAAATTTTGTTGAAATGAGAAATTGCTGATAAACTTTAAATTCTTCTAACTTCCCAACCAAAAAAAATAGGTTTCAAAAACTGCGCTGATGTAGAGTAAACATGTGGGAAAAGTTATTTATTAACTCTCTTGTGTGACATAGCTCTCTGGTTTAAGTGCATCAAAATTCAAAGTTTGACAATTGCAAATTTCCAAAATGTTTGCCATATTTTTGATATTTTCACAATTAAAAGCAAAAAATATTGTCCTAAATTTACCACTAACATAAAGTAGAATATTTCATGAAAAATCTTAGAGTCTCTGGGATTCATTAAAGCATTCCAGGCTTATTACCACATAAATTAACACTGGTTAGAATTGAAAAAATGGCCTGGTCATGAAGAGGAAAGCAGTCTTGGGGTTGACATCCTATATGTTATTTATTCATTTAGTATTTTCAGTCATGTGAAGTATAGATGATTACTAACTGTATCATGGTCATAGTTAAAGTTATAAGAAGGATCTAATGCATATTTTTAGTTTTTTGCTCTCATAGATGGAACAAGATGTTGGTCGGTTCTACACTGGATATGCTACGATTTACATAACATGAGGTAATCCAAATATGAACCACTTCCTCCCCTCCTATCGGTACAGGAGGAAGTGACGTATTGATGCCGTCTCTAGATGGGTAGAACAGGAGTGGGTAAGATGGTTAAATGTGTATGTAGGTTGTAGATCTTTCCTTTTATCAAATGAGTCAGGTATACTGAAGATAAAGTCTAGACCTGAGCTGACGGTGATGCAGCCAGAAGAGATTCTCGCACAAGTACAGCTGACAAAGAACGGGCCTAAAGTTGAGAGTCTTTCACCAATACGCACCATACCTCGGTGGCACCTGTCATGTCGTCGGTGACACCTGCCACTCCTTGTGTTCTTAAATCCATACAGGAACAAATGGTTCAACAAGGAATGGAGTGTGAGGTGCAGGGAGCCAGCTGACAGAGGAAGGTCTGTGGATAAAGGGTGGTAAGATTTCTCTGCAATGAGATCTCTTCTCATTGATGGTCCAGGTAACTTATGAACTAACATCTGTGAAAGACAGTTATTAGTGTGTGCTTTGGTGACACCAGGGTTCAGTTCCCAGGTGGGCAGACTCACCCAGTCTTGTAAAACACGCCCTTAAAACAATGTGAGAAAAACTGTAAAGAGTCCACAAAAACACACCCTGTACCTGCTCTACCCATTTCAGAGACTGCAGACTGATTATAGATGTATATCATGAGCAGGTTTTATGCAAGTTTGTGCGTGTTGTGTAAATCTCTTTCCAGGTTTGGTCAGAGGCATCCCAGTGCAGAAAACGACGTTATTGCTGAAAAGCACATGATGAAGGTGGTATGTAAAAAATGGGTTTACAAAAAAGTGTATATTTTATAGAAAAGTGGAAACTGGCAAATCGTGAACCAAATATATGTTTTGTTTTCTTTTCGTAATAAACAAGTCTTTATGTATGATATTTTTTGGTTTAGCACAGGCATGCACAATTTTTAATATGATTGACTAAATAGTGTAATAAACAGGTGTATTCTCCAATTTCAGATCTTAAATTAGAGCTAGTAACATATGGTCTTCAGTCAGGAGACTGATTGATCCTAAAAGAACAAGCGAGAGAGCCATGAGTCAAAACTAGATGAGCTGATCCAGTTTCTCCCAACCACAGAAACTTTGATGAAGCTCGAAGGCAGGACAACATTGATTCACGTCTCACATTGCAGCAAGGGTTTACCCACCAGAGCTGCACTGAGCATCTTGCTTGTAATTATACTTTTCAAAAAACCTGTACAGTCACAGACCACCATTGTCAAAATAGCTAGAAGAGAGGACTTAGAGAACCTTGAGACATGGGAAAGTCCAACTACAAAGGGTGAGGACTCGCCTAGGAGTCCTTGGTCTCAAATAGGTGAAGAAAACCCCTTTCCCTCTCTGCCCATGCCTCAACATTCAGTCAGGCAGGTTTTCCTAACAGATCTCTCTTCCTCTCTTCCTAAAGGAACATAGTACCCTTAGTATTCAGAAGTGGCAGAAAGTCTTTTGAGGATAAGAATTAAGTAATCAAAAAATACTTCATTCAGCCATTTCACAGACTCAAATATATAGTTTAGTTGATGTAGCCTAACACATATTTATGAATGCTTTTGTTTCTTAATGACACACATATATATATATATATATATATATATATATATATATATATATATATACAGTATATTCAGTGATTTTCCTTAATACAAAATGCCAGCACATGTAACTTAAAGATGGCTCCTACATCCTGGCCAACGCCCAAAATGATGAACACGAAGGAGAATTCTCAACGTATGGAACAACCAATCCAGTAGAGACTATGTAGATTCCTAAACGTCCTGAGTCCGACCTGCGATATTTGATTGGACTATATTTTGCCTACACCCTTTACTCCTCTAGAACTATAAAGGCTTTGTAAGACAAAATAAACAAGCAGAATTCTCTGGCGTCTGTCATGGAGAAAGTTCATAACTGACTCGTAGTCCATTATTTTATCGTGTGCACACATGACGTTATAATCTGAACACGGCAGTCAGACCTTAAGAGAGCCATTGTAGTCTCACCTCAACAGTCTCTCAAAAATTGCCAGTGCTAACCCAATAATCCCCCCAAAAGAAATTGACACAGTAAGAAATTGTTTATTTGAATAAAGTACAGCTATTAATAGGTGCTGAGTAGTGACTACAACACTCATCAGAGATGCTGGCTCAACGCTGTGCTCAGTGAGAGCTGACAATGCTGCTGAGAGTTGTCTTACTACCCAATGCCCGTGAATAGCTGTACTTTACTTCTATTCACAGTTGCTAAAGCTGTATGGGTGAATTGTAGATTACGACGGACAAGCTTCGTCAGACATTATTGGTGAATGAGGGATAGTGTGAGGGAGTCTTTATTCAAATAAACTATTTTTTGCTGTGTGCCTTTTTTTTCTTTTCACTTACTGAGTTAGTAATTGAGGTGTCTGATAGATGCCTGTCGATTACTAATCCCAGAGCTTGATACCATCTGACAAACACTGATGTCAACCCCTAATAAATATTACCCTGATTACCATAGCACCAAGGGAATTGGGAAGACCTGGGCACAGCACCAGAAATGGTGTATCTAATGGATGCACCAATTCTGGGTCTGCTCCAGGTTTGTATTTTAAGATGGGAAGATGTCAATATCCATAGGCCTTCCCAGCCTCATAATACCAGCCCGCAACTGTCTGTTTTACATTGGCTGGTTATCAAAAATAGGAGGAACCCTATGCCATTTTTTTAATTTATTAAACATTAAACAAGTCTAAAAAATGTGTTTTTACCACGTTTTACATGCTTTCTCACTGCTTAAAATCAGATGCGTTTTGACTATAAATACAATGCTAAATAAAGTTTAAACATACAAACACTATATATACATATAAATATTAAAATCATACAAAAAATGGCTTATTTTATTAAAATGTTAACGGTACAAATATTTATGCATAAAATTACATTTAATGATTTTCACACATTTAATTGTCGGACTATGTGTGTGTGTAAAGGGACATATCATGCCATTAATATTTTGTCAAAAACTAGTGATGAGCGAGTATGCTTGTTACTACTCGGTACTCGCACGAGTATCACTGTACTCGGGCTACTCGGCGGGTACCGAGTAATTTCGCGATACTCGTGCTGTACTCGTGGTCTTCATCTTTGCATGTTGGCGCTCTTTTGAGAGCCAGCCCTCATGCAGGGATTGGCTGGCGGACCACTGCAATGCCACAGCCCTGTTAGTTGTGGAATTGCAGTGATTGGCCGGCCTGCACAGTGTGACCGAGCCTTTATACCGGCGGGCGCGCTGTGCTCTGCACACAGCCATCTCATATTCCCTGCTTTCCACGCCCACAGGCACCTATGATTGGTTGCAGTGAGACACGCCCCCACGCTGAGTGACAGGTGTCTCACTGCACCCAATCACAGCAGCCGGTGGGCGTGTCTATACTGTGCAGTAAAATAAATAAATAATTAAAAAAACCGGCGTGCGGTCCCCCCAATTTTAATACCAGCCAGATAAAGCCATACAGCTGAAGGCTGGTATTCTCAGGATGGGGAGCCCCACGTTATGGGGAGCCCCCCACCCTAACAATATCAGTCAGCAGCCGCCCAGAATTGCCGCATACATTAGATGCGACAGTTCTGGGACTGTACCCGGCTCTTCCCGATTTACCCTAGTGCGTTGGCAAATCGGGGTAATAAGGAGTTAATGGCAGCCCATAGCTGCCACTAAATCCTAGATTAATCATGTCAGGCGTCTCCCCGAGATACCTTCCATGATTAATCTGTAAATTACAGCTAAAAAACACACACACCCGAAAAAATCCTTTATTAGAAATAAAAAACAATAACAAAGTCCCTCATCACCAATTTATTAACCCCGACAAACCCTCCATGTCCGGCGTACTCCACAGTCCTCCAGCGTCGCATCCAGCTCTGCTACATTCAGGTGACAGGAGCTGCAGAATACACCGCCGCTCCTGTCAGCTTCACACAGCAACTGAGGTGAGTAGCGCGATCAGCTGCTGTCAGTCAGGTAACTCACGGCCACCGCTGGATCCAGCGGTGCCGCGATTAACCTCAGTGACAGCAGCTGATCGCTATACTCACCTCAGTTGCTGCATGGAGCTGACCGGAGCGGCGGTGAGTAGCGCGATCAGCTGAGCTGTCACTGAGGTTACCCGCGGCCACCGCTGCATCCACCGCTGGATCTAGGTAACCTCAGTGACAGCTCAGCTGATCGCTATACTCACCTCAGTTGCTGCATGGAGCTAACCGGAGCGGCGGTGAGTAGCGCGATCAGCTGAGCTGTCACTGAGGTTACCCGCGGCCACCGCTGCATCCAGGTAACCTCAGTGGCAGCTCAGCTGATCGCTATACTCACCTCAGTTGCTGTGTGAAGCTGACCGGAGCGGCGGTGTATTCTGCTGCTCCTGTCACCTGCATGCAGCACAGCTGGACGCGACGCTGGAGGTCCCGTGGATTACGCCAGACATGGAGGGTTTGTCGGGGTTAATAAATTGGTGATGAGGGACTTTGTTAGTGTTTTTTATTTCTAATAAAGGATTTTTCGGGTGTGTGTGTTTTTTAACTGTAATTTACAGATTAATCATGGAAGGTATCTCGGGGAGACGCCTGACATGATTAATCTAGGATTTAGTGGCAGCTATGGGCTGCCATTAACTCCTTATTACCCCGATTTGCCAACGCACTAGGGTAAATCGGGAAGAGCCGGGTACAGTCCCAGAACTGTCGCATATAATGTATGCGGCAATTCTGGGCGGCTGCTGACTGATATTGTTAGGCTGGGGGGGCTCCCCATAACGTGGAGCTCCCCATCCTGAGAATACCAGCCTTCAGCCGTATGACTTTATCTGGGCCGAGTGCACGAGTATCTTGGGATGCTCGGCCCGAGCCTCGAGCACCCGAGCTTTTTAGTACTTGCTCATCACTATCAAAAACGCATACATTTAATTGGTCCAAAAAGCATGTTTTCTGCATCAAAAAAGCATGTAAAACGCTAGAATTTTGAAGTAGATTGTGTTTTGCAACTTCTCATTGACTCCAATGTTAGCAAAACGCAGCCCAAATGGCAAAAACAATTGACATGCTGCTTCTTTTAACGCTGAGTTTTTGCTAAAATTTTTGCAACTAAAACGCTGTGTTTTTAAAAGCATCGTACACATAAGAAATCCCTATTTCCCATAGACTTTGCTTGAAAATCAAAACGCATGCCTTTTGGCATTAAAACGCTGCAGTTCAAAACGCTAAGGAAACGCAGGTAAAAACGCTAAGTGCGCACATAGCCTTAAAGTCCACATATTTGACATTATTATAGTGAGGAAGCCCACTTAATTGACTGGGGTGTGTCTCCTCAAACATGGGCTGGGTAGGCACAATGTACTGGCAATGCAATGTACTGGGCATAACAAGGGCTTTTTTGCAATTTTGAATTCCGCAACATACACTGCGTTTGACTTCATGGGTGTTTTCCAAAGACTAAAGTGTCACTACACCTGTAGATGAACTCAAAGAGGGGGGGGGGTACATTCCAAAATATGGTCACCTGAGGGTTTTACTGGCATTTAGGCCGTGTGCACACTTTGCATTTTTTCATGCGTTTCCGCAGCGTTTTGAACTGCAGCGTTTTAATGCCAAAATGCATGCGTTTTGATTTTCAAGCAAAGTCTACGGGAAATTGGGATTTCTTGTGGGCACAATGCTGTTAAAAACGCAGCGTTTCAGTTGCTGAAAATTTGGCAAAAACTCAGCGTTTAAAGAAGCAACATGTCAATTGTTTGCCATTTTTGTTAACATTAGAGTCAATGAGAACTTTCAAACCGCAACCTAAATCAAAATTCCAGCGTTTAACATGTTTTTTTGACAAAATAAACGCATGCGTTTTTTACTTTAAAATAAGGGCATGATATGTCCCTTTACACACACACACACACACACACACAGTCCAACAATTAAATTATTGAAAATCCATAATTTAGCGTTATTTTATGCATAAATATTATAACACAGTTATAATTTAAATATTATAATACAATATAATAATATTAATTTAATCATATTTGTTATCATTTTTTCCAGTTTTTTTCATAGTGTTTGAATGTTTAAACTTTATTTAGCATTGTATTTGTATTCAAAACGCATCTGACTTTAAGCAATGAAAAAGCATGTAAATCGCGGTAAAAATGCGGCCAAAACGCGGTAAAAACGCAAGCAAATTTTCAGCGTTTTTGTGGTCAAAACCAAATTTGACAAAGGCAATTTCTGCCAAAGGATGCATTTAGAACTGCAAGAAACTCAACGCAAAGTTCGCACATAGCCTTAGGGGCTCTGCAAATGGAATCCGCAAACTATTATAGGAAAAACTGTGCTCCAACAGTCAAATGGTGCTCCTTTCTTCTCAAGCCCTGCAGTGCAGCCAAACAGTACTATACAGTCACATGTGGGGTATTGTCATGTTCATGATAAATTGTGTAGCATATTATGGGGCCTTTGTTACAAATTCCCTTTGTGAAAATTGGAAATCTGGGGTTGAATCAAAATTTTAGTGGTAAAAATGTAACTATTTGTTCTTCACTGCCCAATACTATAAAATGTTGTGAAATACCTGTAATGTTAACATGCTCACTGCAACATGGGATCACTGTTGGGTATTTTTACTGTTCTGGCACCTCAGAGCCATTGCCAATGTGACATGGCTCTCACAAACCATTCAAGCTAAATCTGAACTCAAATATGGCACATCTTCTTTGTACTACTGCTTCAAAAGTAGTTTTCTACAACATATGGGGTATTGGTGACCTCAGGAAAAATTGCACAACAAATTTTATAGTCCATTATCTACTCTTACCCTAGTAAAAAATGAAAAATTTGGGGTTCAAGCAACATTTTTGTAGTAAAAATTTATTTTTTTTCATGGCTCAATGATATAAAATTCTGTGAAGCACATGGGGGTTCAATGTGCTCACAAAACAGCTAGATAAATTTGTTGATGGGTCTAGTTTCCAAAATGTGGTCACTTGTGGGCAGTTTCCACTGTTTAGGCACATCAGGGGCTCTCCAAATACAACATGACATCATTTAACAATGCCAGACAATTTAGTGTTCAAAAAGTCAAATGGCGTGCTTTCCATTCCGAGCGCTGAGGTGCACCCATACAGTAGTCTTCCACCACGTATGGGATATTGGCATAGTCAGGAGACATTGGACAACAAATTGTACAGTGCATTTTCTCCTGTTACCCTTGTGAAAAATAAAGCTTTGGATTTAAACAAAATTTTCTTTGTAAAAATGTATTTTTTCATTTTCACGACTCAACGTTGTAAAATTCTGTGAAGCACCTTGGAGTTTAAGGTGCTCACCAAATATCTAGATAAATTCATTGAGGGGTCTAGTTTCCAAATTAGGCACATCAGGGGCTCTCCAAAAGCAACATGGCGTCCTGTATCGATTCCAGCCAGTTTTGCATTCAAACAGTCAAATGGCTCCCCTTCCTTTCTGAGCTCTGACAGTAGTTTTACACCACATATGGGATATTGAGGTACTCAGGAGAAATGCACAACAAATTTTGTGGACCATTATTTCCTGTTACCCTAGTAAAAATGAAAAATGTGGGGTTAAAGAAACATTTTCATGGTAAAAAATTGTTTTACTTTGCATGGCTCAAAGTTATAAATTTTTGTGAAGCACCTGGGGGTTCAAGGTGTTCAGCACACCTCTAGATATATTCCTTGAGAGGTTTAGTTTCCAGAATGGGGTCACATGTGGGGGAGTTTCCACTGTTTAGGTACATCAGGGGCTCTCCAAACATGAAACTATTCCAGACATTTTTTCACTCTAAAATTCTTCTCTTCCGAACTCTACCGTGCGTCCAAACCGTAAATTTACACCACACATGGGATATTGTTGTACTCAGGAGAAATTGCATAACAAATTGTACTGTGCATTTTTTTAGTACCCTTGTGAAAATGCAAATATTTGGACTAAAGTAACAAATTTGTGGGGAAAAAGTAAAATTTTCAGTTTTTCTTTCCACATTGCTTTAGTTCCTGTGAAGCACCTAAGGGGTTAATAAACATCTTGAATGTGGATTTGAGCAGTTTGAGGGGGGAAGGTTTTAGCATGGTGTCGCTTTTGTGTATTTTCTATCACCTAGGTCCCTCAAAATCACTTCAAATGTGATGTTGTCCCGAAAAAAATGGTTTTGTAAATTTTGTTGAAATGAGAAATTGCTGATAAACTTTAAATTCTTCTAACTTCCCAACCAAGAAAAATAGGTTTCAAAAACTGCGCTGATGTAGAGTAAACATGTGGGAAAAGTTATTTATTAACTCTCTTGTGTGACATAGCTCTCTGGTTTAAGTGCATCAAAATTCAAAGTTTGACAATTGCAAATTTCCAAAATGTTTGCCATATTTTTGATATTTTCACAATTAAAAGCAAAAAATATTGTCCTAAATTTACCACTAACATAAAGTAGAATATTTCATGAAAAATCTTAGAGTCTCTGGGATTCATTAAAGCATTCCAGGCTTATTACCACATAAATTAACACTGGTTAGAATTGAAAAAATGGCCTGGTCATGAAGAGTCTTGGGGTTGACGTCCTATATGTTATTTATTCATTTATTATTTTCAGTCATGTGAAGTATAGATGATTACTAACTGTATCATGGTCATAGTTAAAGTTATAAGAAGGATCTAATGCATATTTTTAGTTTTTTGCTCTCATAGATGGAACAAGATGTTGGTCGGTTCTACACTGGATATGCTACGATTTACATAACATGAGGTAATCAAAATATGAACCACTTCCTCCCCTCCTATCGGTACAGGAGGAAGTGACGTATTGATGCCGTCTCTAGATGGGTAGAACAGGAGTGGGTAAGATGGTTAAATGTGTATGTAGGTTGTAGATCTTTCCTTTTATCAAATGAGTCAGGTATACTGAAGATAAAGTCTAGACCTGAGCTGACGGTGATGGAGCCAGAAGAGATTCTCGCACAAGTACAGCTGACAAAGAACGGGCCTAAAGTTGAGAGTCTTTCACCAATACGCACCATACCTCGGTGGCACCTGTCACGTCTTCGTTGACACTTGCCACTCCTTGTGTTCTTAAATCCATACAGGAACAAATGGTTCAACAAGGAATGGAGTGTGAGGTGCAGGGAGCCAGCTGACAGAGGAAGGTCTGTGGATAAAGGGTGGTAAGATTTCTCTGCAATGAGATCTCTTCTCATTGATGGTCCAGGTAACTTATGAACTAACATCTGTGAAAGACAGTTATTAGTGTGTGCTTTGGTGACACCAGGGTTCAGTTCCCAGGTGGGCAGACTCACCCAGTCTTGTAAAACACGCCCTTAAAACAATGTGAGAAAAACTGTAAAGAGTCCACAAAAACACACCCTGTACCTGCTCTACCCATTTCAGAGACTGCAGACTGATTATAGATGTATATCTTGAGCAGGTTTTATGGAAGTTTGTGCGTGTTGTGTAAATCTTTTTCCAGGTTTGGTCAGAGGCATCCCAGTGCAGAAAACGACGTTATTGCTGAAAAGCACATGATGAAGGTGGTATGTAAAAAATGGGTTTACAAAAAAGTGTATATTTTATAGAAAAGTGGAAACTGGCAAATCGTGAACCAAATATATGTTTTCTTTTCTTTTCGTAATAAACAAGTCTTTATGTATGATATTTTTTGGTTTAGCACAGGCATGCACAAATTTTAATATGATTGACTAAATAGTGTAATAAACAGGTGTATTCTCCAATTTCAGATCTTAAATTAGAGCTAGTAACATATGGTCTTCAGTCAGGAGACTGATTGATCCTAAAAGAACAAGCGAGAGAGCCATGAGTCAAAACTAGATGAGCTGATCCAGTTTCTCCCAACCACAGAAACTTTGATGAAGCTCGAAGGCAGGACAACATTGATTCACGCCTCACATTGCAGCAAGGGTTTACCCACCAGAGCTGCACTGAGCATCTTGCTTGTAATTATACTTTTCAAAAAACCTGTACAGTCACAGACCACCATTGCCAAAATAGCTAGAAGAGAGGACTTAGAGAACCTTGAGACATGGGAAAGTCCAACTACAAAGGGTGAGGACTCGCCTAGGAGTCCTTGGTCTCAAATAGGTGAAGAAAACCCCTTTCCCTCTCCGCCCATGCCTCAACATTCAGTCAGGCAGGTTTTCCTAACAGATCTCTCTTCCTCTCTTCCTAAAGGAACATAGTACCCTTAGTATTCAGAAGTGGCAGAAAGTCTTTTGAGGATAAGAATTAAGTAATCAAAAAATACTTCATTCAGCCATTTCACAGACTCAAATATATAGTTTAGTTGATGTAGCCTAACACATATTTATGAATGCTTTTGTTTCTTAATGACACACATATATATATATATATATATATATATATATATATATATATATATATATATATATATATATATATATATATATACAGTATATTCAGTGATTTTCCTTCTTACAAAATGCCAGCACATGTAACTTAAAGATGGCTCCTACATCCTGGCCAACGCCCAAAATGATGAACACGAAGGAGAATTCTCAACGTATGGAACAACCAATCCAGTAGAGACTATGTAGATTCCTAAACGTCCTGAGTCCGACCTGCGATATTTGATTGGACTATATTTTGCCTACACCCTTTACTCCTCTAGAACTATAAAGGCTTTGTAAGACAAAATAAACAAGCAGAATTCTCTGGCGTCTGTCATGGAGAAAGTTCATAACTGACTCGTAGTCCATTATTTTATCGTGTGCACACATGACGTTATAATCTGAACACGGCAGTCAGACCTTAAGAGAGCCATTGTAGTCTCACCTCAACAGTCTCTCAAAAATTGCCAGTGCTAACCCAATAATCCCCCCAAAAGAAATTGACACAGTAAGAAATTGTTTATTTGAATAAAGTACAGCTATTAATAGGTGCTGAGTAGTGACTACAACACTCATCAGAGATGCTGGCTCAACGCTGTGCTCAGTGAGAGCTGACAATGCTGCTGAGAGTTGTCTTACTACCCAATGCCCGTGAATAGCTGTACTTTACTTCTATTCACAGTTGCTAAAGCTGTATGGGTGAATTGTAGATTACGACGGACAAGCTTCGTCAGACATTATTGGTGAATGAGGGATAGTGTGAGGGAGTCTTTATTCAAATAAACTATTTTTTGCTGTGTGCCTTTTTTTTCTTTTCACTTACTGAGTTAGTAATTGAGGTGTCTGATAGATGCCTGTCGATTACTAATCCCAGAGCTTGATACCATCTGCCAAACACTGATGTCAACCCCTAATAAATATTACCCTGATTACCATAGCTCCAAGGGAATTTGGAAGACCTGGGCACAGCACCAGAAATGGTGTATCTAATGGATGCACCAATTCTGGGTCTGCTCCAGGTTTGTATTTTAAGATGGGAAGATGTCAATATCCATAGGCCTTCCCAGCCTCATAATACCGCAACTGTCTGTTTTACATTGGTTGGTTATCAAAAATAGGAGGGACCCTATGCCATTTTTTTAATTTATTAAACATTAAACAAGTCTAAAAAATGGAACAAGTCTAAAAAACACCCTTTAGTGCCACATGAAAGGCACTAAAGGAATAGAACCTCTTTTGGGGGGAGCAATTCTAAAAATCAATTATGACCCTTTTAAGAGCGTTACAACATGAATGAGATCCCTGTCAGAGGCCTCTCATTTAGTTCAATCAGTTTTCATATTTTGCACTGGTGAGAGGCATTGCCCGCCTCCCTCATCCCACCAAGCAGTGCCGTATTTACTATTAGGCACTTGAGAGCACATACCTGCGGCGGCGCCTTCCAGGGGGCGGCGCCCAGACCAAAACTTAAAAAAAAAAATGTTTTAAATTTTTCTCCCTCCTTTAAACTCTTTATTAAATCCGGTGCCTTTTTGGAGGAGGGAGGGGGCGCCGCTTTGGAGGAGGGAGGGGGCGCTGCAGTCATTTATAGTCGCGTCTATAACACGCGAATATAAATGAAACTGTGAGCGCGCCGGCACTTCCGGGGTCAGAGAAGCTGGAATCAGCTCCCCGCCCCGACGTGCTGCCGTGCGCTCACTGTGCAGAATGAGGCAGCGCCGCGCAGAGGAGGACGGTAGATGGAGCCGCCGCTGAGGAAGATGTGAGATCCTGCCGCCGCCGCCACTACCACCACCGCGGAGAACGGGAGATGGAGCCGCCGCAGAGGAAGATGGGAGGTCCCGCCGCCGAGAACAAGAGATGCAGCCTAGAGCAGGTAATCGCTTTACAGCCGAAGACAGCGCCGAACAAGCAACCGGGGGGGGCGCAACATGGAGGATGAGAGGGATGGAGCATGATGTGGGGGCACAACATGGAGGATGGGGGGATGAAGCATGATGTGGGGGCGCAACATGGAGGATGGGGGGGATGAAGCATGATGTGGGGGCGCGACATGGAGGATGGGGGATGAAGCATGATGTGGGGGCGCAACATAGAGGATGGGAGGGATGAAGCATGATGTGGGGGCGCAACATGGAGGATGGGGGGGATGAAGCATGATGTGGGGGCGCAACATGGAGGATGGGGGGATGAAGCATGATGTGGGGGCGCAACATGGAGGATGGGGGGATGAAACATGATGTGGGGGCGCACCATGGAGGATGGGGGGATGAAACATGATGTGGGGGCGCAACCTGGAGGATGGGGGGATGAAGCATGATGTGGGGGCGCAACATGGAGGATGGGGTGATGAAGCATGATGTGGGGGCTCAACATGGAGAATGGGGGGATGAAGCATGATGTGGGGGCACAACATGGAGGATGGGGGGATGAAGCATGATGTGGGGGCGCAACATGGAGGATGGGGGGGATGAAGCATGATGTGGGGGCGCAACATGGAGGATGGGGGGGGATGAAGCATGATGTGGGGGAGCAACATGGAGGATGGGGGGATGAAGCATGATGTGGGGGTGCAACATGGAGGATGGGGGGATGAAGCATGATGGGGGATGAAGCATGATGTGGGGGCGCAACATGGAGGATGGGGAGGATGAAGCATGATGTGGGGGCGCAACATGGAGGATGGGGGGATGAAGCATGATGTGGGGGCACAACATGGAGGCTGGGGGGATGAAGCATGATGTGGGGGTGCAACATGGAGGATGGGGGGATGAAGCATGATGTGGGGGCGCAACATGGAGGATGGGGGGATGAAGCTTGATGTGGGGATGAAGCATGATGTAGGGGCGCAACATGGAGGATGGGGGGATGAAACATGATGTGGGGGCGCAACATGGAGAATGGGGGGATGAAGCATGATGTGGGGGCGCAACATGGAGGATGGGGGGATGAAGCATGATGTGGGGGCGCAACATGGAGGATGGGGGGATGAAGCATGATGTGGGGGCGCAACATGGAGGATGGGGGGATGAAACATGATGTGGGGGCGCACCATGGAGGATGGGGGGATGAAGCATGATGTGGGGGCGCAACATGGAGGATGGGGGGATGAAGCATGATGTGGGGGCGCAACATGGAGGATGGGGTGATGAAGCATGATGTGGGGGAGCAACATGGAGAATGGGGGGATGAAGCATGATGTGGGGGCACAACATGGAGGATGGGGGGATGAAGCATGATGTGGGGGCGCAACATGGAGGATGGGGGCGATGAAGCATGATGTGGGGGCGCAACATGGAGGATGGAGGGGATGAATCATGATGTGGGGGAGCAACATGGAGGATGGGGGGGATGAAGCATGATGTGGGGGCGCAACATGGAGGATGGGGGGATGAAGCATGATGGGGGGATGAAGCATGATGTGGGGGCGCAACATGGAGGATGGGGGGATGAAGCATGATGTGGGGGCGCAACATGGAGGATGGGGGGATGAAGCATGATGTGGGGGCGCAACATGGAGGCTGGGGGGATGAAGCATGATGTGGGGGCGCAACATGGAGGATGGGGGGATGAAGCATGATGTGGGGGCGCAACATGGAGGATGGGGGGATGAAGCATGATGTGGGGATGAAGCATGATGTAGGGGCGCAACATGGAGGATGGGGGGATGAAGCATGATGGGGGATGAAGCATGATGTAGGGGCGCAACATGGAGGATGGGGGGATGAAGCATGATGTGGGGGCGCAACATGGAGGATGGGGGGATGAAACATGATGTGGGGGTGCAACATGGAGAATGGGGGGATGAAGCATGATGTGGGGGCACAACATGGAGGATGGGGGGATGAAGAATGATGTGGGGGCGCAACATGGAGGATGGGGGGATGAAGCATGATGTGGGGGCGCAACATGGAGGATGGGATGATGAAGCATGATGTGGGGGCGCAACATGGAGGATGGGGGGATGAAGCATGATGTGGGGGCACAACATGGAGGATGGGGGGATGAAGCATGATGTGGGGGCACAACATGGAGGATGGAGGGGATGAAGCATGATGTGGGGGCGCAACATGGAGGATGGGGGGGATGAAGCATGATGTGGGGGCGCAACATGGAGGATGGGGGGGATGAAGCATGATGTGGGGGATGAAGCATGATGTGGGGGCGCAACATGGAGGATGGGGGGGATGAAGCATGATGTGGGGGCGCAACATGGAGGATGGGGGGATGAAGCATGATGTGGGGGCGCAACATGGAGGATGGGGGGGATGAAGCATGATGTGGGGGCGCAACATGGAGGATGGGGGGATGAAGCATGAAGGGGGATGAAGCATGATGTAGGGGCGCAACATGGAGGATGGGGGGGATGAAGCATGATGTGGGGGCGCAACATGGAGGATGGGGGGGATGAAGCATGATGGGGGGATGAAGCATGATGAAGGGGCGCAACATGGAGGATGGGGGGATGAAGTATGATGTGAGGGCACAACATGGAGGATGGGGGGATGAAGCATGATGTGGGGGCGCAACATGGAGGATGGGGGGATGAAGCATGATGTGGGGGCGCAACATGGAGGATGGGGGGATGAAGCATGATGTGGGGATGAAGCATGATGTAGGGGCGCAACATGGAGGATGGGGGGATGAAGCATGATGGGGGATGAAGCATGATGTAGGGGCGCAACATGGAGGATGGGGGGATGAAGCATGATGTGGGGGCGCAACATGGAGGATGGGGGGATGAAGCATGATGTGGGGGCGCAACATGGAGGATGGGGGGATGAAACATGATGTGGGGGTGCAACATGGAGAATGGGGGGATGAAGCATGATGTGGGGGCGCAACATGGAGGATGGGGGGATGAAGAATGATGTGGGGGCGCAACATGGAGGATGGGGGGATGAAGCATGATGTGGGGGCGCAACATGGAGGATGGGATGATGAAGCATGATGTGGGGGCGCAACATGGAGGATGGGGGGATGAAGCATGATGTGGGGGCACAACATGGAGGATGGGGGGATGAAGCATGATGTGGGGGCACAACATGGAGGATGGAGGGGATGAAGCATGATGTGGGGGCGCAACATGGAGGATGGGGGGGATGAAGCATGATGTGGGGGCGCAACATGGAGGATGGGGGGGATGAAGCATGATGTGGGGGATGAAGCATGATGTGGGGGCGCAACATGGAGGATGGGGGGGATGAAGCATGATGTGGGGGCGCAACATGGAGGATGGGGGGATGAAGCATGATGTGGGGGCGCAACATGGAGGCTGGGGGGATGAAGCATGATGTGGGGGTGCAACATGGAGGATGGGGGGATGAAGCATGATGTGGGGGCGCAACATGGAGGATGGGGGGATGAAGCTTGATGTGGGGATGAAGCATGATGTAGGGGCGCAACATGGAGGATGGGGGGATGAAACATGATGTGGGGGCGCAACATGGAGAATGGGGGGATGAAGCATGATGTGGGGGCGCAACATGGAGGATGGGGGGATGAAGCATGATGTGGGGGCGCAACATGGAGGATGGGGGGATGAAGCATGATGTGGGGGCGCAACATGGAGGATGGGGGGATGAAACATGATGTGGGGGCGCACCATGGAGGATGGGGGGATGAAGCATGATGTGGGGGCGCAACATGGAGGATGGGGGGATGAAGCATGATGTGGGGGCGCAACATGGAGGATGGGGTGATGAAGCATGATGTGGGGGAGCAACATGGAGAATGGGGGGATGAAGCATGATGTGGGGGCACAACATGGAGGATGGGGGGATGAAGCATGATGTGGGGGCGCAACATGGAGGATGGGGGCGATGAAGCATGATGTGGGGGCGCAACATGGAGGATGGAGGGGATGAATCATGATGTGGGGGAGCAACATGGAGGATGGGGGGGATGAAGCATGATGTGGGGGCGCAACATGGAGGATGGGGGGATGAAGCATGATGGGGGGATGAAGCATGATGTGGGGGCGCAACATGGAGGATGGGGGGATGAAGCATGATGTGGGGGCGCAACATGGAGGATGGGGGGATGAAGCATGATGTGGGGGCGCAACATGGAGGCTGGGGGGATGAAGCATGATGTGGGGGCGCAACATGGAGGATGGGGGGATGAAGCATGATGTGGGGGCGCAACATGGAGGATGGGGGGATGAAGCATGATGTGGGGATGAAGCATGATGTAGGGGCGCAACATGGAGGATGGGGGGATGAAGCATGATGGGGGATGAAGCATGATGTAGGGGCGCAACATGGAGGATGGGGGGATGAAGCATGATGTGGGGGCGCAACATGGAGGATGGGGGGATGAAACATGATGTGGGGGTGCAACATGGAGAATGGGGGGATGAAGCATGATGTGGGGGCACAACATGGAGGATGGGGGGATGAAGAATGATGTGGGGGCGCAACATGGAGGATGGGGGGATGAAGCATGATGTGGGGGCGCAACATGGAGGATGGGATGATGAAGCATGATGTGGGGGCGCAACATGGAGGATGGGAGGATGAAGCATGATGTGGGGGCACAACATGGAGGATGGGGGGATGAAGCATGATGTGGGGGCACAACATGGAGGATGGAGGGGATGAAGCATGATGTGGGGGCGCAACATGGAGGATGGGGGGGATGAAGCATGATGTGGGGGCGCAACATGGAGGATGGGGGGGATGAAGCATGATGTGGGGGATGAAGCATGATGTGGGGGCGCAACATGGAGGATGGGGGGGATGAAGCATGATGTGGGGGCGCAACATGGAGGATGGGGGGATGAAGCATGATGTGGGGGCGCAACATGGAGGATGGGGGGATGAAGCATGATGTGGGGGCGCAACATGGAGGATGGGGGGATGAAGCATGATGTGGGGATGAAGCATGATGTAGGGGCGCAACATGGAGGATGGGGGGATGAAGCATGAAGGGGGATGAAGCATGATGTAGGGGCGCAACATGGAGGATGGGGGGGATGAAGCATGATGTGGGGGCGCAACATGGAGGATGGGGGGGATGAAGCATGATGGGGGGATGAAGCATGATGAAGGGGCGCAACATGGAGGATGGGGGGATGAAGTATGATGTGAGGGCACAACATGGAGGATGGGGGGATGAAGCATGATGTGGGGGCGCAACATGGAGGATGGGGGGATGAAGCATGATGTGGGGGCGCAACATGGAGGATGGGGGGATGAAGCATGATGTGGGGATGAAGCATGATGTAGGGGCGCAACATGGAGGATGGGGGGATGAAGCATGATGGGGGATGAAGCATGATGTAGGGGCGCAACATGGAGGATGGGGGGATGAAGCATGATGTGGGGGCGCAACATGGAGGATGGGGGGATGAAGCATGATGTGGGGGCGCAACATGGAGGATGGGGGGATGAAACATGATGTGGGGGTGCAACATGGAGAATGGGGGGATGAAGCATGATGTGGGGGCGCAACATGGAGGATGGGGGGATGAAGAATGATGTGGGGGCGCAACATGGAGGATGGGGGGATGAAGCATGATGTGGGGGCGCAACATGGAGGATGGGATGATGAAGCATGATGTGGGGGCGCAACATGGAGGATGGGGGGATGAAGCATGATGTGGGGGCACAACATGGAGGATGGGGGGATGAAGCATGATGTGGGGGCACAACATGGAGGATGGAGGGGATGAAGCATGATGTGGGGGCGCAACATGGAGGATGGGGGGGATGAAGCATGATGTGGGGGCGCAACATGGAGGATGGGGGGGATGAAGCATGATGTGGGGGATGAAGCATGATGTGGGGGCGCAACATGGAGGATGGGGGGGATGAAGCATGATGTGGGGGCGCAACATGGAGGATGGGGGGATGAAGCATGATGTGGGGGCGCAACATGGAGGAAGGGGGGGATGAAGCATGATGTGGGGGCGCAACATGGAGGATGGGGGGATGAAGCATGATGTGGGGATGAAGCATGATGTAGGGGCGCAACATGGAGGATGGGGGGATGAAGCATGAAGGGGGATGAAGCATGATGTAGGGGCGCAACATGGAGGATGGGGGGGATGAAGCATGATGTGGGGGCGCAACATGGAGGATGGGGGGGATGAAGCATGATGGGGGGATGAAGCATGATGAAGGGGCGCAACATGGAGGATGGGGGGATGAAGTATGATGTGAGGGCACAACATGGAGGATGGGGGGATGAAGCATGATGTGGGGGCACAACATGGAGGATGGGGGAGATGAAGCATGATGTGGGGGCGAAACATGGAGGATGGGGGATGAAGCATGATATGGGGGCGCAACATGGAGGATGGAGCAGGATAGGGGTGCGCCTGCATTGGTGATGGAGCAGAATGGGAAAATGGGGGGGGGGGGGAAAATGAGGGTGGTGGACAGTATAGTGAATGGGAGTTGCAGTATGGAGAATTGGAGGCATGGTATGAAGAATGGGGAAGCATGGGGGGTGCTCGGTATGGAAGGGGAACCATGGGGGGGGCTTGATATGGAGAAGGGGCAGCATGGGGAATGCTCAGTTAGGAGCCTGGGAGGGCTCGGTATACAGAATGAGAAGCAGAAGGTTCATTATAGAGTAGGGACATCATGAGGGGGACAGTGAAGTGGGGGCTGCATGGAGAGGTGGGGATAGTTGGGGTCATAGTTCATAAGTGAGGAAGGTCTGGAGGGTATAGTTCAGTGGGAGGACAGTGGGGGTTTTCATTTGAGGGGGCAGTGTAGTGGAAATGTTATAGGAGAGAATGTGGAGGCTGTATACTATAAGTGAGACGGTGTGAGGTCATTTTTTGTGACGTGAGCTCAGTGATGGGCAATTATTTATTCTTGGGCTTATTTAGGGTGGTTACTCTTTAGTGGAGAGAATTATGAGTCTGTCACCAGACTTTTGCCACCTAATTTGAGAGCAGCATAATGTAGGGGCAGAGATCCTGATTCCAGTGATGTGTCACTTACTGGGCTGCTTAGTGTAGTTTTGATAAAATCACTGTTTAATCAGCAGTAGTTATCATTACAGGACTACTTGGTGTGCTGCAGGTAGTCCAGCATATTCATGAGCTCTGTGTAGCTGCGAGATCTGCAGCAGAGAAAATGACAACAAACAGCTCAGTAAGTGACACATTGCTGGAATCAGGGGCTCTGTCTCTACATTATGCTGCTCTCAGATGGGGGAGCAAAAACCAGGTGACAGATTCCCTATACGGGCACCATTGCAGTATGTGCTGCAGGAGACCAAACAAGAGGGAAATTTTGGGAGACGCAGGACAATGTGTTGCTAAGAACGATGACATTTTACTTTTACTTCCAAAATGCCAATTAATCTGCATACACACAGTTATACAGGGGACGTCGCTCTGGCATGTACAGTTTTAACTTAATATTTTATTATATATATGCAGACTGTTCTGTGCACCCTGTTGCGGCCGGTGTCTTGGTGCAGATGTGCACCCTCCTATTTGCATATTAAAGACAGTCCCTCGTCCTTAGGTGAGAGTCAGTGCTGTTTAAAATCACTTAGCATTTCTGCACTTGTCCTGACACTGGAGGAGCAGAGTAGCACTCCAAGTGTCAGTGTGGGTGCGCACGCAATGTGACTGCAGTGTCAGTGTGGGTGCACGCATTGTGACTGCAGTGTCAGTGTGGGTGCACGCAATGTGACTGCAGTGTCAGTGTGGGTGCACATGCAATGTGACTGCAGTGTCCGCGTGGGTGCGCATGCAATGTGACTGCAGGTACGTTCTGACACCTGTTTGCTGCCTGTATTTGACTGCCGATTCAATGAGGAAGGTTGTTGAAGTGAGCAGAGAGCACATCACAGCGCCGTGTCCCCCTCCTCACTGTGCTCCTCCTGTGTTGTGTGCACACCCGCACTGACGCTTGGAGTGTGGCGCTGTGCTCCTCCTGTGTTGGATGCACACATGCACTGACGCTTGGAGTGTTCCGCTGTGCTCCTCCTGTGTTGTGTGCGCACCCGCACTGACGCTTGGAGTGTGCCGCTGTGCTCCTCCTGTGTTGTGTGTACACCTGCACTGACGCTTGGAGTGTGCCGCTGTGCTCCTCCTGTGTTGTGTGCACACCCGCACTGATGCTTGGAGTGTGCCGCTGTGCTCCTCCTGTGTTGTGTGCACACCCGCACTGACGCTTGGAGTGTGCCGCTGTGCTTCTCCTGTGTTGTGTGCCACCCGCACTGACGCTTGGAGTGTGCCGCAGTGTTGGGTGCGGTGCAGTCAGGAGATCTGGTGTTACGGTGTTCACTCTCACCAATGGATCCTATTAATCAAGACACAGGCCTGGCTAGTATTTTCCTATATTAGGTGGTATCGGTGCACCAGGCTTAGGCCGCGCAGAAATGTCCTCATTTTCATATCAAATAAATGTGGCTTTTTCAGTGAATATTAAAGGGAACCTGTTACACCCTTTTTCAATTTTAAACTGCCCCCAATGTCTTGTTAGTGACGCAACGTAAGTGATGCACATTTTCTGACTAACAAGACGATGAAGCAGTTTAATATTAAAGGTCGTGACCGGTTCCTTTTAAGCTGAGCTATATGGGGGGATTATTTCTCCACAGATCATGTCCCCCATATAAATATTTCTGCAGTCTAGGTGTCATTTTGGGGTGACAGATTCCCTTTAAGTCAGCTTAAAAATCATCTCACCTGACGAATGAAAGTTTTGCTCGTGCATCGGGTGATGGACACTGTTTAGATAAATCAGTTTCCCATCTTTGGCTGCAGTGTTAATGCTGCTTTAAAGGGGTTTTCTCACATTGGGAACTTACCCCCTATCCTTGGGATGGGGAATAACTTTCCAATCGCTGGGGCTCCAACTATCATGGCCACGAGTGTTTCTGAGAACCATAACATGCACACAGAATGGATTCCGGGAGTAAAATTTCATAGTCCTGTCTCCTGAGCTGTGCACTTAAGAGGTCTTTTGAGCAATTTGTGGGGGTCTCAAGTCCCACCCCATGATGCCCCTTCTCCCTACTGAGCCCACCTCTGCCCTACTAATCTCCTCAGAATTAATGAACCTAAACATATAAGATCTCCTCCAAAAGTTAAGTCTACTGCCTGGGACTAATCAGTATTGTGGTTCTTATATGGTCCACAGTCTAATGATGGCTGGTAACAACTACCAGCATCTCCTTACCATTGTTAAGGACATACTGGGAGTTGTACGTTAATGCAATACATGTATGTATATGGGTCTAACCTGACACTGCACTTGATTGCTGTACGAAGTTGGCAATGTATTCATGTACTGATGGTGGTTTTGGTGATGTATTATTGTCTTTAGGGTGGGTTTTATTGTATTTAGGGTGGTTTTTGTGATGTATTACTGTATTGACAGTAGTTCTGTTGATGTGTTACTGTACTAACTGTGGTTTTGGTTATGTATTCTTGTATTTAGTGTGGTTTTAGTTATGTATTACTGTACTGATGGTGGTTCTGATGATAGTCATGTGGCTGTTGTAATCTTTACCTTATCAGTCTTGATACTAAAACATAGGGTCAGTGTGCTGGACTAAAAATACAGCTATCTGCATGTCTGTCAGCCGAATAAGTAATAGACTAAAGCCCCCATACAGATTAGTCTGATCTTTCAGCCGGCAGCTATCTTGCTCGGCTCTCCCATATACAGGAGCACTCATTCTGCCAAGTGTTTCTGTGTTCTTTATTAGAGCCGCTGCTGGACATCTCCGACAGCAGCTTATCATTTAGAGGATATTAGGAGCTACACTCCATAATTGGACATGCTGTATCCTTATTCCCCCCCGACAATCAAAATTGAGAGCCCCTATACACATTGGGCTGTCAGCAGAACCCGTCGTGTATGCAGGTCTTAACTACTACGTGTTTCCCCGAAAGTAAGGCCCTGTCTTACATTAATTTTACCCCCAAAAGTCCCACCCTGCCTTACTTTCGGGGGAGGCCTTACATTGGAAAAAAATGACAACCACCCCATCCTCCCCCCTGCAGCCTCCCCATTGTTTCATAATCCGGCATCCACCCCATCCTCCCCCCTGCAGCCTCCCCATTGTTTCATAATCCGGCATCCACCCCATCCTCCCCCCTGCAGCCTCCCCATACAGTGGTTCTGCCCCCCACTCTGCCACCACACACACTGACACATACGGTACCGGTACAGCCCCACACGGCACCCACACACATATCGTACCGGTACCGTACACACACACACACACTGACACATACAGCCCCATACGGCACCCGTACACATACCGTACACATACCGTACACATACCGTACACACACACACACACACACACACAGAGAGTTTCGGAACTTACCGTTACTTTCCTTCGATCTCCTCTGCGGTGCCGGGCTGACGTATCTGATGCCGGGGACGCTGGACCAATCGGAGCGAGCGCCTGCAGGCGGTGACATCGCGGCTGATTCGGCCAATCAGCTGCGAGCCGGCTGACTGGCCAATCACAGCTCGAGCTGATGGCCAGCAGGGAGCCTGTGACTTACAGGCTGATCGGCCAATCAGCTGCGAGCAGGAAGAGCGGTGAGCTGGGACGCGCCGCAGGCCGGTGAGATATGCGGCCTTACATTACATTACGCCGCGACCACCACCCATAGGCGGCCTTACATTCCCGGGCCCCCCGCTACCCTGCCTTACAATCGGGGGGTGCCCTACATTGGCGGACCCCCCCGAAACCCCCACCCTGCCTTACTTTCGGGGGGGTCCTACTTTCGGGGAAACACGGTATCTGAAGGCTCTGGGCTCTATCAGGGAATGTGCACACGTCTTGTAGATGTCTGTGAACCCCCGGAATTATTCAGACAGAATACGCTTCAGGACAGTCATCATTTTATCCTCAAGCAAATATTTATTTATTTAATTTTTTTTTTTGCTGTTGCTTCCTGGTTGTTTTTTCCAACATCTTTTAGCTACTGGATTTTACATATTTTTTAAATGAACTAGTAAGCGGCATCCAAGCAGAAGCTGCCATATAATGGACCGGTCACTGTCAGCCGCTTCATGTCTGAGGAAACCTGACGCACTTAGAAAAACTTCAAAGACTGAACATATGGACAGCAAGTCGTTTTTTACACTGCAGTGTATGAGTTCATTTCTTTAATATTTAGAGTTTGGGTTTTTTGGGCAGGTTACAGCGCAGATCTGTCTGAAAACAAAATGCTGTGTGCACATACCCTTAATCTGACTGATCAGAAGTGGGCGCCACCACTGACAGTGCCTAGGGCAGCAAAAACCCAAAATACGGCCCTGCCTCCAAGCCCATATCAGCAAATGGAGTTCTATACCTCTTCCTCTCTTTGCATTTAAAATACAAGAGACATTTGCACTTGTATTGCATACTGCCTAGCCTCCTGTGTGTTCCTATGAATACATTAGTAATTGTGACAATAACGTAATTGTCACGGGGGATGATGGTACTGCGGCAGGCAGGAGTAATAGAGTGTATAGAAGAAAAAAAGAGTAGGCAAGGAGCACTCAACTCACTAAATAATTATCAGTGTAATAATGTTTATTATATGCATAAGGTGCAAAACAGTATAAAATCAATTAAAAACAAGGACACCTGTCCCATGGACTCAGTGAAGAAGCGCAATGCACTAAATACAATCAGACAAAAGGCAAAAGTATTATCCCAAGTACCTACAATAAAGTGCTAATGCAAACAAATATGGCCATAGGGTACCGCATCAATACATAATATCAAGACATGGAACACAGGGAATGTAAGATAAAATAAAACCCTGAAAATATTCCTGCTTGAAGATAGCGCACCACCATGTAAAACCCAAACAGGTCCAAAGGGATATCACCTAAGTCAGAACAAGGTAAGAGCCATGGGATGTGTCAAAAGAAAGGTACCAGCCCGACGCGTGTCGCTCAGAAGAGCTTCATCAGGGGTGGTAATGAGGTTTAGAGAGAAAAAACACACAAATAAATGCATAAACAAATCAAAATAATTAAATACCGGTGTGAGAGCGCACACGACAGGAAGTAAGCCAGTGTGTAATCAACAAAGGCTTCCTCCTGGAACTGTCAATGATAACAAAGGTACCACGCATAAATGTAGAGCGCAAGTAAATGTGCAAGCACAAAAGGCTTTCCATACAGCATAATAGATGTAAATGCGCATGCGCAGTAGAAGCTACACGGTAAACAAGTAGAAAGCTGCGCAGACACTCGCGATAATTACAGCAAGCGCAGTGGAGGCTGGGCAGTAGGCAATTACAACGCTGCGCAGACGCTCACAGTCATCACAGCATGGATATTCAAAAAATGGGAAGTTTGAATAAAGCGGAGAGCTCCACAAGGGAGCGGTTATTATTACTAGGGCGCAAAAATAAAGTACCACTGAATAAAGATGGATGACAGTAATGTCCATATGTGCTTACATGATAGAGGTAAATAGGTAATACATGACAGGGTAAATAGCAAATCAGGTCAATAGGGTATACAATCAGTGTACAGATTGATATCTAGCGGGTATTACTCCCCACATGAACAAAACGGTACAGCCACAACAAAAATCATAAATGACAAGCACACAAAATCCGAAAAAAATCTTTTTGAGCAGTAGGGACAGGTGCCATATCAATGATAACATTTAGGTATATTAACATGGAGTAACCACATTACATCGCTATAGCTCTGTGAGTTATAAACAATCAACAAGTAACAACAGTATATAGCAAGGATGAAAAAAAAAAGTGAGAAGCTGATTGATAGATATAATGACCGTGAGGTCCAGATATCAATGTGGGAAACAGAGTGAAGTACATTACAAAGTTATTACAGATCAAAGGTTCCAATCACATTGAGCAAGGAAGTAACACACGTAAAAAAAAAAAAATGCCAAGGGGACAAGATGGATCCATAAATCCTTAATAGATGAAATCCTAGCAAAGCCCTCAAATTGCTCCCATAAACTGAGAAAAAGAGGTGTCCAAATAAATGTCCCAAAACGTGGATGATGGGATGGTCCAGAAGAAGCAGGCTGTGTCCATAGTTGGTTGATCCAGATGTGAAAAAGGTGATCACGAAGAACAGGAAAGCGGAGGCACCTCGCAGGGACAAGAGGAGAGGTCCAAGAAGGGAAGGAGGAAAAAATGGCCAGTAGACACCAGAGCTATAAATCAAATATGATAACACGTTAGGCAGAGCACAAAGAAAACAACAATGGCAACGAAGAACCGAGGGAAGGGGTGAACGTCCGAAATCTACCCCAGGAAGCCAGTGAAGAGCAGTTCCTCATTGAGGCCTGCCGGGGAGACAGAGTTAAGACACCAAATCCAACGGGATTCCAGTTGTAAAAGTCGTTTAGTAGGATCCCCACCCCTAATATTGAGCTTGAGGTGTTCCAGGCCCCTCGGGATACCCCCATGGTGTGACAAAAAGTGTGATGCTACTGAGGTCAATTTCTTACCTTTGTGCAGGTCACCGGCCGCCAAGTTGATGCTTGAGACATGTCTCTGGATTCTCCTCCTAAGCTCTTGAGTGGTTTCTCCTACGTAAAGCCTGTTACAAGGGCAAATGATCACATAGATAACGCAGGAGGTTTTACAATTGATGAACCCTTTTAATTTATGTTGACTACCAGCCGTGGGGTGTGCAAAGGCATCCCACACAGGTCGCATATAAGGACACACATTGCAATCCCCACAGGGGTAGGAGCAAGCAAAAGTAAAGTCATGTCCCAGCCGATGGGTAGGCCTGACAAAATGACTACTAACCAACTTGTCGCCTAGACTCGGGGCCCTCTTGGCTGTTATCAGGGGTCTTTCTCCAATTAAGTCACATATTTTTGGATCAATCTTGAGAATCCTCCAGTGGTCAGATATTATTCTGCCAAAGTTGTCCCTTTGTTCTGGTTGTGAAAGTTGGTAGTTAGTCGTAATTGGTGATCCTCTGGTCGCATTTTCCGTTCAAGAAGAGATTCCTGGGTCTGTGTACTAGCCCGTTTCAGGGCCCTAGATAAAGGCTTCTTGGGGTAACCCCGTTGGGTAAACCGCATGGTGAGATCCTCTGCTTGTATCTGAAAATTGCTGTCATCCGTGCAATTCCTCCTCGCCCTTAAATATTGACCGACAGGTATTCCTAATTTGAGATGGCGAGGATGAAAACTAGTGAACTGCAAGAGTCTGTTAGTAGCAGTGGGCTTACGGTACAAATCGCTATGAAGATGACCATCCACCACAGATAGTGACAGATCCAAGAAGGTACCACCTGTAGACGAAATACAAGATGTGAGAAAAATGTTCAGAGCGTTGTGATTCAAGATAGTGATGAAATCTCTACAGTCCGCTTCAGACCCTCTCCAAAGGAACATCACGTCATCAATAAACCTGAACCAGTCAAGGACGTTCGTGGTAAAGGAGCCAGATGGATAGACAATCAAGTCCTCCCACCACCCAAGGAAAAGGTTGGCCACCGAAGGTGCACAGCGAGCACCCATTGCCACGCCAGATACTTGTCGGTAAAAAGCCCCATCAAAGGTGAAGTAGTTGTGTGAGAGTACAAATTGCAACAGATCAATAAGGAAAGAGTCATGAAAACCATCTGTCAGCTCCTTCAAATAAAAGAAATGACCCACCGCTTGGAGACAGTCCCGATGAGAGATGTTGGAATATAGGGATTCCACATCACAAGTGACAATCAAAGTACCCTCAGGAAGGGTAATATCCTTGATATTCGTGATAAAGTGAGTGGAATCCCTAATATAAGAAGGGAGGAACTGTACCAAGGGTTGCAGAAAGAACTCCAGATAAGAGCATGCCTTCTCACACAAACTACCCATACCTGAAACGATGGGGCGACCCGGTGGCTGATGTAAATCCTTATGAACTTTGGGCAACAAGGTAGAAAGTCGCTACAACCGGTTTCGGTACCCAGATGAAGTCCTTTTCCTTCTTAGTTATGATGTTCATGTCCAAGGCTGATTGAAGCAGGCGGTCCATTTTGTTCATAAAGATGGATGTAGGATCTGAAGGTAGCCTGGAATAGAACTGTGGGTTTAGGAGTTGTCGTTTTGCCTCATTAGTATACATGTCGACAGGCCAAAGTACGACATTACCCCCTTTGTCGGCCTCTTTGATTATAAAGGTTGTATTTTCCCTGAGTTCCCTGATGGCTTGCTTCTCACCTGAACTCAGGTTATCACAAAAGCACAGTTTGTCAGGGAGCTGCATGATATCTGCTTTCGTCAATTCAAAGAAAAGGTTGACAGACGGAATCATAGAAAGGGGGGGTGAGGCAACCGATTTATTCCTAAGCGGACACAAAGGCCTACCTGTGGTGGATTCAGATTCATTGAGTAAGTCCAAGAGATCCTGGAACACCTGCCGGTCAGTGTCATCAAGGGAATCAAACATAGCAGGTCTTTTATGGATGGCACGAAACAGGAGTCTCCTACAAAATAAATACACATCCTTAATGAGAGTGAACTTATCCACAGTGTTGGTGGGTGAAAAAGTGAGTCCTCTCTCAAGCCCCCTCTGTTGTTCAATGGTAAGAATATGGTCGGAAAGATTTATTACCTGTAAGGTCCCAGATGAAATTGGTGGTACAGTTACTTCTGGATCAGGTACCCCATCAGAGGATGGGGATTCATAGGTTAACGCTGAGATGGCCCCTTGTTGGCATCTCTCCAAGCCGTGCTCCTGTAACCTGCCCCCGGTCTTCGTGGGTTTCTTCTGACCCCTCCTGGTACGATATCGGTGTCGCTTTCTGACGCTAAAAAATTGCTGTCACTTGTGCTGTTCCCACTTTGATCATTAGAGAGGTTGACCCTGGATGTAATGGCCCTGTTATTCCCCTTATGTTTTCACCCAAATGCCATCTGATTAGAGAAGTCATTCCTATCGCAAATTTTCTCTTTTTGCCCACAACAACATTATGTTCATATTTGTCCAGATCAGATCCCAAACATTCCTGAAAGGGACGGACAAGCTTGTCAGCATCAAATCCAGAGAGTTTGGACTCAAGCAGTCTAATATTAGCCTTCGTGCTAGCAAACAAGGTTTTATCGTGCTCAATCAACATAGAGATGAGAATCTTGGAGCACTGTAACAAGCCCTTCTCCCAAACCGCTTTAAATTCACCCTGTGCCTCCCAGGCAGGGAAAATCTGTACTCTGAGGCCACGGGGAACAATCCCTGCCTTGGAGTACTACTCTAAACTCCTAATATTCCACCAAAGCCTGATGCCGAATTTTTGAGCAGAAGTAAGCTCTTTGGTAAGCAAAGAAAAATCATCATCAGCAGGCCCAACCGTTTGAGCACTGCTAAAAATACTAGCCGATTCATTCTGCCAGGAAGCCTCACGAGCATCCCAAGAAGAGGCCATGATGTGACAACCGCACAACCAGAAGGCAATCACAACCGGACAATAAAAAACCAATAAACAATAATAGAAGTGATAATACACAAGCGTGCCAGCCCTAGAGATGACCTAAGTCAAAAACCAGAACAGCATAAGGAGGGACAGGGCCGCACAGCTAAAATAGAAAAAAGATAATTGAACCAAGTGAGGGTGCAAAGCCATGGCTCTTACCTTGTTCTGACTTAGGTGATATCCCTTTGGACCTGTTTGGGTTTTACATGGTGGTGCCCTATCTCCAAGCAGGAATATTTTCAGGTTTTATTTTATCTTACATTCCCTGTGTTCCATGTCTTGATATTATGTATTGATGCGGTACCCTATGGCCATATTTGTTTGCATTAGCACTTTATTGTAGGTTCTTGGGATAATACTTTTGCCTTTTGTCTGATTGTATTTAGTGCATTGCGCTTCTTCACTGAGTCCATGGGACAGGTGTCCTTGTTTTTAATTGATTTTATACTGTTTTGCACCTTATGCATATAATAAACGTTATTACACTGATAATTATTTAGTGAGTTGAGTGCTCCTTGCCTACTCTTTTTTTCTTCTATACAATGTTTTTGTAGGCTTTGCACCATCACTTGGTTCAATTATCTTTTTTCTATTTTAGCTGTCCCTCCTTATGCTGTTTGGGGTAATAGAATGGACGCAGTAGACCACAGGGGGAACCCGAACTTACCCTTTGGAAGGAGGTGCTTGACTAAGTGCCCGCTGCGAGGCAGAACACCAAATGCCACTCCTAGGGCAGCGAAAGCAGGACTGGGGGAACAGCAACTCAGAGCAGCATAAGGGGCCCAGTCCTGAACAGGAACAGGCATAACAGGTACCAGCAGACAGAGGACATCAGGTACAAGACACCAGGCGCAGGACGTCAGGCAAGGGTCATCCGCTGCTACAGGTCATCAGGTGGCACTGATCATCAGGCATGGGTCATCAGCTGAAACAGGTCATCAGGCTGCCCTGGTCGTCAAGTACAGATTATCAGTTGACACATGTCATCAGGCTGACCCAGTCATCAGGCATGGATCATCAGCTGGCACAAGTATCAGCTGGCACAGGTCATCAGCTGTCACAGGTCCTGAAGTCAGGACCTTTGGCATGAGCCACAGCAGGATGACGCCAGGACAGCATGCTCTTCCAGACTCAGGTTAAACATGCAAACACGATTTATTCACAGGATACAGCAAGATAAGGGTACATAACACGGCAAGATAACAGGAAACACCACAGGACATCAAATACAAAACACATGGACTAGGTTAAAGTCTAAGAACATGCCAGTGACTGAATTCACCAATCTCTAAATATCCTGGTACCTGAGTGTAGCACCCACGGGGCAGGGGTTAAATTTACTCGTCGCCGGGCCGGTGATTTCACGGGTGGCCCTTGCCTGGTTTTGTGGCCCCAAGGTGTACAATAAAAGGGGATGGAGGAGGAAGAGGAGGGTGTTGGGAGTTGTCTAGTGACGCCACCTGCGGTATGCAGCCAGGGATTAGCCGCTACTGCGGTCACAGTCCTCTGGGGCGGATGTCGTCACAGCTAGGGTAGTTCAGCTTCCCGCAGGCGAAGTTAGGCCCCAGGGAAGATGATGGTGATAGTAGTGGCTGTTGGTGCCGAAGCCCGGGGCACTGGTGCCGGCAATGAGGGACGGACATGGCAGTTGCGGTTCCAGGTCTTTACTAGCTGTCCTTTGGTTGCCTGGGAGTACCGAACTCTGCCGTGATGGGCTCCAGCTGATCCCGGATCCTTCAGAGGTCAGTACCGGTGCGGTAGTCCATAGACCCTTCCCCTTTGTGCCTTTCGTATTGGATCCCAGTGGCGTGAAGCTACTTGGGGACCCTGATTCTTGTAATGTTACCTCGCGTCCCGGTTGCAGGAGATGCAGATCCGTGATGGAGCCCGACCTTAATCACGACTCCGGATCCTATCTGCCACTGTGCTCCGAGATCTTGTGGTGGCCAGAGGGACATACAATCCCCCTGTCCGGCAAATTCTGGTGATGCAATGTAAAGTCTGTTCCACCCTAGGGCTCTGCACCCTGCACAGTGCCGGTTCCAAGGGAGCAATAAAGCTCTCCTCTCAGCAACCATTTTGTTCTACTTTGTCCTACAGGAGCTACCGGTGAACCATTTCTGTACTGTTCCCTCCCAGAACTTGACTTCCTGTGTCTTTGGCTCCTCTCTCCCCCCTGGTGGCTGCTCCTCCCCTGGGTCTCTTTCGCTAGTGGGTGGATGCCCCAGTGTTTGGTTAGCAACCTTAAGACCCGACCCTAGCCCGGTCCCCACTGGGGAAGGCAACCTACGGTGTGTATTAAATGACATGTGTGTGATACCTGCAATGACCTCCTCCGGACACGAGATAAGTACCTTAAATGAGGTGCAGTACCCTGTGGCGACTAAAGCCTCAGCGGTGCTACATTAGCATGCCAAATTTATGGTTAACTGGACTACAAACAGGTAAGTAGGCTCACACAGGTGACCAGACTCAGGCAGTACACCGGGCTATGGCAGTAGCAGACTCCAGACCAACGGCAGCCCAGACTGCACAAACACACAGATCAACCATAAAAAATGCTATGCAATGCTCTGGTGCCTCCTATCAAGGGGGAGGAGCCTTAAATAGCTGGTGCCTCCCAGCAATAGGCTGGGGACACCTTAGCAAGGTGTGTAAACTTCCCTATAAAGGAATAGGAATTGTGTGCGCATGCGCGCCCCCTAGGCTGGAGAGCAGGAAACCCCAATCAACATATGCAGAGCTTGCAGCCTGGGCAGGAGCAGAGCTGACAATTATGTGGGTAGCCACGGGAGGACCAAGTTAGGGAATGCACTTACATGTGGATGGCAAAGAAGACGGAACCAGGTACACTGCGCAAAGCGCAGAGGAGCACCGCCATATTAGGGAAGCTGGCGCTACACTGACACTCACATGTGCATCCACTGGGGGGATCAGCTGGAAACTGCACCACAGGTGGGTGGCAGAAAGGAGAGAGACCAGAGCACTGTGCAAGGATGCCGAGGAATGCCGGCATACTAGGGGAGCTGGTGCTACAGTAACTTTATTGTAACAAGAACATGGCTTTAATTTCATAATTTCCTAACTCATTAATGTAATGTTTGTGTATCTATTTGGTCTACAGAATAAATGGCAAACAGTTGTGATAAAAGGAAATCACAGCAAGTGACATGCAGGATTGCCTCAGTTGCTTTTTGAGTATATTTCTTCATCCTTATCATTCTCTGGGCAATAATGTCACATCCATACAAGCTTCTCTTTCTTCGGCTCCATTAGTTATTTGACTGTTAATCTTGCCAGCAATTAAACATAATGAAGCCATTTGTTTTGTCTTTAGATTGGGTTTCCTCTGTGCCCTTGTGGCTGCTGGCGAATGATGCTCGGTGTAGCATTACAAACAGAATAAATGTTCTCATAGAGCTGATTCCTCATACTGCTATGCAATAAACTTGTCAAGGAAAAGTTAACTTTTATTAAATTATTATATATCATAAGATGCAAATTATACTTACAGGAATTTGCATTCTTTGGAGCTTTACCGAATACGACTAGCACTGGTGGCAGTATATGGTCTGTTCCTGGCATGTGTATATTGGAACATCTCAGCATCCATATAAGAAAAAATATGTAATTTTACTTCTGTGTTTTTATACCAAATAACCCCAAAACAATATGTTTGGTTAGTAAGAGCTAAATTACCCCCCCCCCAACCCACCCCCAGCATACTTATACTGTAGTTATGAGTCTGCTTTTTTGATGAGGAAAACACCACCTCTCTTGGTCTCCTCTCAATCTTCTTCACCTTGCTCATCAATGGTTGATGGACCCCATTATAGGCCTTTTTCACACGTCCTTGTCTCCGGTACGTGTTTGGTCCTTTTCCTCACGTACCGGAGACACGGGCACACGCAGACCCATTAAAATCAATGGGTCTGCGCTCACGTGCGTGTTCTGCCATGGACCGTGTGTACGTGTGGAGCATACGTGTGTCCGTGTGCTCCACATGTCAATATGTCAGTTTTTGTCCGCCATCACGGGTGTCACACGGAACGCAAACGGACCACACGGAGGTGTTCCATGTGACATGCGCCGGAGAAAACACGTGTTTGAGAAAATAAAAAAAAAACTTTACTCACTTTCTCCAGCCCTCCTGTCTCTGCCGCTGCTGTCACTTGCTTCCGACCGCCGCTCATTATGCTCATTGAATACTCACTTCACTGCGGCCGGGAGCAGCAGCAGCAGGGAGTCGGCAGGACCGGAGACCGAAGATCAGCACCACGGACAGCTACGCCAGGGACAGGTGAGCAGAAAGTTCCCGTTCTCCGTGTGTTATCACGGATAACACACGGAGAACATACGTAGGCCATAAACACGGCTCATGGAGGGCAAAACGCACCTCTGACACGTCCGTGGAAAACGTGCGTGGTTTTTCACCAATGTGTGAAAGAGGCCATACAGAGTGGCTATCTATTAATGGAAGAAGGCATTCTCCCAATAACTACTTTGCCTAAGGCCTAATTTAGACTTTTGTTTTATATCTATTTTATTCATGTATTTTCACAGATAGAACACATCCATTTTAGTATGTGTGGCTAAAAACTTTGGGGACATTTCCATTATTGATGTGAGTCAGAGATCAAAGTCACATATACATGTTAATGGGGGAATGAGAAAAAGTGACAACAGGTAAATTCCTCCCATCTATTATCATCCAAGTGCTGTCTGTTTTCAAATGTTTAATGTTTGGGAGAAATTTCTAATTAGATTTTATTTTCCTTAAGAAAAAACAGAGATGACAAACTGATGACAAAAATTGCCAAACAGACCAAAAATGGATCAAACACTAATCAAATTCTGTATTGTTTTTTACATACCAGAAAAATACATCTGAAGGAGGTTTAATAGAGTTTAAGTCCTATACTGAATCAGCATTCTGAAAGAGAGAGACTCAATAAGACTTTAAAGGAACTCATACAGCACAGAATGACTGTTGACACCAATTACATGCGCTAATCATTTAAATAGACCTTCCACCTGCTTGGTTGCTCTCTATCTTCACTAGAGATTTATTGGACCCTTGGAAGTTTGGTTTGGTGGGTTCAGCTGGTCTTTAGATATAATTTGGTTTCGAACCCTGACTTGAACTGAACCCCAATGGAAGTCACTAATTGGGCAGTCTGGGTCTCTGCCCACATGCAGCCAGCCTTAAACAGCTCACTTCCAGGGGCAGGTGGGCGGACGTTTTCCATTTTTTTTGTTTGGTGCACACTACATCCAAGTCATCCTGTTGTTACTCGCAGTGTGAGCCATTTAAACACTGCAAGCGGCTCGCACTGAGTTGAGCACTGAGCGTACCCGAGGACAGTGATGCTGGCACGAGTGGTTTGCATATGTAAAGCACCCAAATTCTGAACCTGAAATCTGTTTTTTTTGTAAAGTTGGTATTTGGTATGAACACCGAACACTGATATGCTCCCTTTTTTAAGGAACTGAACAACTGTAACAAAGGTAGATGATGCACAAAAAAAGAACATGCTAGAATGGATCTCAAGTGCTCCAACAAGTGGCCTCTCCTCCACCTCAACTTCAACATCCAAAAAACAACAGTCTTCTGAGTTGTCACCCCAATCGCACTTGCTTTCCACCAGCTCTCAAGTCTCCACCCGCCCTGCAGAGTATGGTGTAACAGAGATGGCTGAGTCTGCATAGCTGTTCAGTCACACTATAGCCTGGGAATCAGAGGTCTGCTCCCAAGCTACAGTGCGTACAGACCAGGAAATGGTCTGCAGTGATGCCCAGAAGCTTTGTGACTCAGATTCAGGCCGTCAGGACGAAGTTTCTGAGCATAATGTAGACCCTCATTCCCAAACTGTAACATCTGTTGGTGGAGACAATAAGGAACATACTTATGACGATGAGACGCAGATACCTGATTGGGATGACAACTTAACTATTCAGTCAGGGCAGGAAGAGGTTAGGTCTGAGGGCGAGGGGAGTGCAAACACAACACTTGATGATGAAGTTCTAGATCCTACTTAAGGCCACGTCTCACTAAGCGACATCGCTAGCGACATCGCTGCTGAGTCACGGTTTTTGTGACGCAACAGCGATCTTGTTCGCGATGTCGCTGTGTGTGACATCCAGCAACAACCTGGCCCCTGGTGTGAGGTCTCCGGTCGTTGCTGAATGTCCTGGACCATTTTCTTCAAAGGTGATGTCCTGCTGGGCAGGACGCATTGCTATGTTTGACACTGTGTGACAGGGTCCCAATGACAGCAGAGATCGTTAAACAGGTCGCTACTGTGACCTGTATCGTTACTGAGTCGTTGGTAAGGGCTGACTGTGTGACATCTCACCAGCGACCTCCCAGTGACTTACCAGCGATCCTTATCAGGTCGCATTGTTTTCGGGATTGCTGGTAAGTTGCTAAATGTAACGGGGGCTTTACTGTCAACCCAGAGTCAGGCACTTGAGGAGTTCCCCAGAGGCAGTGGAGGAGGATGCGACTGACGATGAAGTTATCTTGCGCCTTCCTGGACAGAGTCGGAGTACTGGAAGCACGTCAACAACTGCATCCTCAGCCACAACTCTGCCTCTGAGAACAAATCGGGGTGGCTCTGCAGGTCACATGGGCTCTAAGCCTTGCCTAGCCTGGTCCTTTTTTGACATCGCAAAGGATCTCGCAAATCATGTGATCAGTAAGATTTGTCTCCAATCTATAAGTAGAGGCCAAAACCTCACCAGTTTGATAACTTCTTCCATGAATCGTCACATGAATAACAAGCATAAGTCCCAGTGGGCAGCTCACCGTGATACAATGCTGGCTAGTGGAGCGGGCCAACCACTGTTTGCTCCTTCAAGTGCATCCACGCGCTCTTCATCCTCTATGACTGTGGGGACAGCTGTCACACATGTTTTTCCACGCAGATCTTCCACCTCTTTAACCGCAACAGGCAGTTTGCTTGGCAGGTCGTCAGTTGTTTTGGAAGGGGAAACAAGTGCTGGTGTACAGCTCTCTCAAACATCAAGAGCACCAACTTTGGATGAAGGCAACATCATGTCTCCACCTGCACTTTCCTCACAGACCAGCAGTTTTCCAGGGACACCCTACTCCACACCATTTCCAAACACCAGCCAGATCTCGGTCCCTCAGATGTGGACCAATAAAAGGCCATTTCCTCCAAGCCATGACAAAGCTAAGAGGTTGACTTTCACCCTCTGTAAGCTATTGGATACCGAAATGCTGCATTTCCACTTGGTGAACACAGAGGATTTTCAAGACCTTATGTCCGTCGCAGTGCCCCAGTACCAGATGCCCAGTCGCCATTACTTCTCCAAGAAAGGTGTGCCTGTGCTACACCAGCATGTCGCACAGAACATCACCGCTTCCTTGAGAAACTCTGTGTGTGACAGGGTGCATTTCACCACCGATACTTGGACCAGTAAGCATGGACAGGGGCGTTACATGTCGCTGCCTTGGCACTGGGTAACTATAGTGAGAGATGGAAAAGGGTCTGCTGAATAAGTCTTGCCGTCCCCACGACTTGTGCGACAATCCTCTGTATGTCAAAGTTCCTCCACTGCTTCTGCCTCTTCAACCTCGTCTGGGTCCTCCACCTCCACCCCAAGCCTGCCTGGTCAGGCCACCCGCGTTGTAACTGCGCACAAGGAATCCCGCACACCTCCTTACTATGCTGGTAGCAGAGCTCAACGGCATCAGGCGGTCTTTACCTTGAAATGTCTTGTAAATAAGAGTCACACAGCTGAGGAGTTGTGGTCAGCTCTTGCGAGCGAGTTTAGTAAATGGTTGTCTCCATTCAACCTGCAGCCAGGGAAGGCCGTGTGTAACAATGCTGCAAACCTGGGTGCGGCCCTTCGCCGGGGCAAGGTGACACATGTGCCTTGTAGGCTGACGTGTTGAACCTTGTTGTCCAGCAATTTTTAACCCACTATCCCGGCCTAGATTGGCTTCTGCACAGGGAACGGTTACTCTCTGCTCACTTCCGCCGTTCAACCGCCGCAGCTGACCGACTTGCATCACTCCAGAACTCTTTCGGCCTGCCGGTTCATCGCCTGAAATGCGATGTGCCAACATGCTGGAATTCGACTCTCCACATGTTGCAGCGACTGTGGCAGCACCGCCGAGCCCTGGTGCAATACGTTATAATGTATAGCCTGGGCCAACGTGATGCAGAGGTGGGGTGGATCACACTGCTGGAGTGGTTTCAGGTCAAGGACCTATGCACCCTTCTGCACAGTTTCGACATGGCGACGAATGTGTTTAGCGCTGAAAATGCCATTAACAGGATGACAATTCCAGTCATTTATATGCTGGAGCACACACTGAACAGTATTCGGAGTCAGGTGGTGGGACAAGAGGAAGGGGAGGAAGTACAGGAGGATTCATATGTGCAAGGGATACCAAGATCTACAAGGTCCAGACGTTCAGCATCACTAAGGCGGCAGGCATGGGACGGTGGGGGAGAGGGATTAACAAGGGTGCATGGTAGCAGCTGAAATGTTGAGGAAGGTGCAGGAGCCCAGGAAGAAATGGAGGACGAACTATCGATGGACATGGAAGACTCAGCAGTAGAGATGAGCGAAGCGGTCGCGGTTCGGCTCGAGGTCGGTTCGCCGAACGGAGCTCCCGTTCGAGTTCGGTTCGCCGAACATTCGACGAACCGAACTCGAACCAATAGGCTATAATGGGAGGCAATCACAAACACATAAAAATGCATTATAAATGTACACATACAGTTAATAAACATTGCCATAACACTTACCGGTCCCCGCGATCCCTCCTGCACTCTGTCTCCTGCCGCTATTCCATCCGATGATCGCTGAATCCTCCCGGTGACTGGCACTGCCAGCAGAGATGCAGGACCTATCGTGACGTCAAAATAGCCATGTGACCAGTCACGTGGCTATTATCTCATTGGCTACAGACTGGTCACATGACTATGACGCGTCATGTACGACCTGCGAGTGCATCTCTCCGGTACACGGTGCACATTTGTGTATCGCCGTGTACCAGCGACATGCTCTAGCACACGGTCGACTCCCCGTTCCGTTAGGGACCAGCTGACACAGCCGGTCATTAACGGAGATCACCGTTGCCATAGCAACGCAGTTAGCGGTGACGTCACCGCTAACCGCGGCTCCGGGAGCACCGTTGCTATGGTAACGCGTCTGTCAGCGTTACCGCTGTTACCGCTAGCAGCACTGATCACTCACGGAGTGAAGGCTGCACGCTGCTTCTCGTGCAGCTTTCACGGCGTGAATGCACCACGGGAAGCAGCGTCTTCCCCCATGCAGCAGTGATGTAGCAGAGCTGCATTTGTTGAACGAGAAAGACAGAAGCGCAGGATCGTGGAGGGCTGACAGGGGGTAATAAAGATGGAGTCTTTAATGTGTCTGTGTATTTATTTCTATTAAAGTATTTTTTCTGTGTGGTGTCTTTTTTTTAACCCTTTATTGGAGATTCTTAATGGCCGGGTCAAACGTGCCTGACATTAAGAATCTCTGGCTTAATACTGGCTAGTAAAGCAAAGCCAGTATTAACTCATGATTACCCAACAAGCCACCCGGCTCCAGGGCTGTTGGAAGAGTTGGATACAGCGCTAGATGATGGCGCTTCTATGAGAGCGCCATTTTCTGGGACGGCTGCGGACTGAAATTCGCAGCAGAGGCGCCCAGAAACATCGGGCTAACCTGTGCTGCGGATTCCAATCCCCAGCTGCCTAGTTGTACCTGGCTGGACACAAAAATGGGGCGAAGCCCACGTCATTAGTTTTTTAATTATTTCATGAAATAAGTGAAATAATTAAAAAAAAAGGGCTTCCCTATATTTTTGGTTCCCAGCCGGGTACAAATAGGCAACTGGGGGTTGGAGGCAGCCCGTGGCTGCCTGCTGTACCTGGCTAGCATACAAAAATATGGCGAAGCCCACGTCATATTTTTGGTGGGCAAAAAACTTCTGCATACAGTCCTGGATGGAGTATGCTGAGCCTTGTAGTTCTGCAGCTGCTGTCTGCTCTTCTCCATACAGACAGACAGCAGCTGCAGAACTACAAGGCTCAGTATACTCCATCCAGGACTGTATGCAGAAGTTTTTTGCCCCCTGAAAAAATTATGTGGGCTTCGCCATATTTTTGTATGCTAGCCAGGTACAGCAGGCAGGTACGGCTGCCCCCAACCCCCAGTTGCCTATTTGTACCCGGCTGGGAACCAAAAATAAAGGGAAGCCCTTTTTTCATTATTTCATGAATTTCATGAAATAATTGGAAAACAAATGACGTAGGCTTCGCCCCATTTTTGTGTCCAGCCAGGTACAACTAGGCAGCTGGGGATTGGAATCCGCAGCACAGGTTGGCCTGAGCTTTCTGGGCCCCACTGCTGTGAATTGCAGTCTGCAGCCGCCTCAGAAAATGGCATTTTCATAGAAGCGCCATCTTCTGGCGCTGTATCCAACTCTTCCAGCACCTGCCTGCTATACCTGGCTAGCATACAAAAATATGGCGAAGCTCACATCCTTTTTTTGTAGTTTTTTGGCAAAAAAAATAAAAAATGATTCCCTGGATTTTACATTGCCAGTGAAGGTAACACCAAGCAGTGGGGGTTAGCAGCCAGTAGCTGCTTGGATTACCCTTAGCTAGCAATACAAAAAATGCAGCGGGAGCCCATATATATTTTTTTTAATTATTTATTTAAATAACTAAAAACAAAATGAGCTTCCCTGTATTTTGATTGCTGGACATCACAGTGCTGTAAAAATAAATCTTTATAAAAATGACCTAGCGCTCCGCGGTATTTTTGATTCTCAGCGCAGATAAAGCAGACAGCTATGGGTTGCCACTCCCATCTGCCTGCCGCTACCTTGGTTGTCAATCAAAATACAGGGAAGCCCATTAATTTTTTCTATTTAAAAAATAGTTAAAAAAAAAAATGACGTTGGGTCCCCCCATTTTTTATAGCCAGCTAGGGTAAAGCAGACGGCTGTAGCCTGAAAACCACAGCTGGCAGCTTTACCGTGGTTGGGGATCCAATGTGGAGGTCCCCTCAGGCTCTTTTTTATAATTATTTTATAAATATTAATAATTACACAATAAAAGTAGGGTCCCCCCCAAATTGGATCACCAGCCAAGGTAAAGCGGACAGCTGTGGTCTGGTATTCTCAGGGTGGGAAGGTCCATAGTTATTGGGCCTTCACAGCCTAAAAATAGCAGGCCGCAGGCACCCCAGACGTTGCGCATCCACTAGATGCGCCAATCCTGGCGCTTCACCCCAGCTCATCCCGTGCCCTGGTGCAGTGGCAAACGGGGTAATAAATCGGATTGATACTAGCTGTAAAGTCACCTGAGATCAAGCCCAGCAGTTTGTGATGTCATGGCATCTATTAGATACCCAACATCATAAACTGTCAGTACTAACAAAAAAAAAAAAATCGACAAAAGAAATTTATTTGGAAAAACAGTCCCCAAAACATTTCCTCTTTCACCAATTTATTGTAAGAAAAAAAATAAAGGGGTCCCACGACGACTCTGGACCGTCTAGAATATGGGGGGGAGACACTCAGGGAACGTATCCCCCATTTTCTAGGAGTGCGGACCCTTCATGTGAGGAGTGTGGGTGCAATGAATCTGCACTCACTCTCCCCGGGTCCACAGCATGTCGGGTCCATGTCATAATGGTTGCTACCAAAGCTGCAATGCCCTGCTCATGAGGTAAGGGCATGCCTAATCAGGAGAACTACTGTAGAGGAAGCTCTGCTCACTGGTATATAGGTGCTCAGAGGTAATAATAGATAAAATTAGTGAGTAACCTCGGCACTCTAAATCTCCCAGACTAAGTCAGTAAGTCACAACGGATAGTAATGCAAAATCACTCTTTATTGGTCCGTATTAAGAAAAAAAAATTTTTCCTAAGCATATATATTTTTGTCGAAAACAAGTTACAAATGACGTTTCGGCCTGAGCCTTCGTCAGATTGGACTTATCTGCATGTAATCATGAAAAATGACAATAATCAGTATCACATAAGAGTGAGAGAACAATAACATAAACTTGAACAATGTAGAGGTACAATTGGGATGCAGCAAAAAAATTGCAACACAGCAAGAAATGAAACACATGATACAATGTCATAATACAGTACAAGGACAATATAGTAATGACAAATATGGGGTCAGAGTAGACTTAGACAGCTCTGGTACGAAAGAGATGTCAATCATAAAGTAACATGTGCAGTAGGTGTAGAGCTAAACTATGCATGGCAGAGCTAATGGGTAGACCGACCATAGAAAAAGAACGTAGAAAAAGTGGAGAAAAAGTGGAGAAAAAGTGGAGAAAAAATGTAGAAAAAGTGGAGAAAAAGTGGAGAAAAAGTGGAGAAAAAATGTAGAAAAAGTGGAGAAAAAATGGAGAAAAAGTGGAGAAAAGGTGGAGAAAAAGTGGAGAAGAAGTGGAGAAGAAGTGGAGAAAAAGTGGAGAAAAAGTGGAGAAAAAATGGAAAAAAAGTGGAGAAAAAGTGGAGACAAAATGGAGAAAAAGTGGAGAAAAAGTGGAGAAAAAGTGGAGAAAAAATGGAGAAAGAGTGGAGAAAAAGTGGAGAAAAAATGGAGAAAAAGTGGAGAAGAAGTGGAGAAGTGGAGAAGAAGTGGAGAAGAAGTGGAGAAGAAGTGGAGAAGAAGTGTTTGTTCATGCCAGATGGGAGAAAAATAATTTTTTACCGGCGCTGTCATTTACTGTAACGTGATCATCGGTGTACGGTGTATACCTGTGATCACGTGAGCGGAGACCGGAAAAACCGTCCTGAATCATGATCTCCAGGGTCTCAGCAAGCCCTGAAACCCCGGAGATTTTCTGACGCTGGGGGGTGTTATTCACTTATTTCTGCCTGCTGTTTATAAACGGCAGATCAGAATAAGGCTACATTAACACGACCGATCCATTTTTGCGGTCTGCAAAAAACAGTCCTTTTTTTTCACGGGTGCATCCGTGTGGCATCCGTTTCCGTTCCGTAGACGGTCCGTATGTCATCTGTTTGTCATCCGTGTGCCTTCCGTTTTTTTTGTGTACTGCAAAAAAACTGAAGGAGGGTAAATGCATAAATTTACCCAGGATCCATAGCTTCATCCTACATGAGGCGGTCACATGTTCACTCCAGTGCCATTTTCTACTGCTTTTCACAGTGTAGAGCGCTCTGGTGATTTTCTTGTGCTTGTACACTTCATATCAGTCTTTTCTGTCATTATAATGACAGAAAGACACATAATGTCCCACTCTCCTGCATTTTGTAATTTTGCACCCTTTGGTGCCTTTCCTGTGGCACTAAGGGGTGCTTAGCTTTGTATTTAGCCAAAAAAATGAAAAAAAAAATGACGTGGGGCTCCCCCTATTTTTAATAGCCAGCTAGGGTAAAGTAGACGGCTGCAGCCTGCAGACCACAGCTGGCAGCTTCACCTTGGCTGGTAATCCAAAACTGAGGGCACCCCACGCTGTTATTTTAAATTAAATAAATAATTTAAAAAAAAAAACACGTAGGGGTCCCCCCAAAATTGGATCACCAGCCAAGGTAAAGCAGACAGCTGGGGTCTGATATTCTCAGACTAGGGAGGTCCATGGTTATTGGTTATCTCCCCAGCCTAAAAATAGCAGGCCGCAGCCGCCCCAGAAGTGGCGCATCCATTAGATGCGCCAATCCTGGTGCTTCGCCCCAGCTCATCCCGCGCCCTGGTGCGGTGGCAAACGGGGTAATATATGGGGTTAATACCAGATGTGTAATGTCACCTGGCATCAAGCCCTGGGGTTGGTGAGGTCAGGCGTCTATCAGATACCCGACATCACCAACCCAGTCAGTAATAAAAAAAAATAGACGACAAACACATTTTTATTTGAAAAAACACTCCCCAAAACATTCCCTCTTTAACCAATTTATTAGAAAGAAAAACAAATCCAGGTCTGGTGTAATCCAAGGGGTTGCCATGACGATCCACACTGTCCCAGTCAATGAAGAGCAGAATGTTCCCCATTGGCTGGGAGAGCAATGCAGTGACCTGAGCTAACATCAATGGGTCAGCCCAGGTCACTGCAGGGGATGACGAGTGCTGCTGTCAGCGAGGTACATTACCTGCGCTGATCTCCAGCACACTGACAGCACCTGTCACTGAGTTCAATGACCGCCGCCTTCACAGCCAAGTATCGCGAGAGGCCCGTGACGTCACCGTTAGTCAGTCTCGGGTCGGAAGCGAGAGAAGGTGATGTGACAAGCGGCGGCCATGGAGGACAGTGACAGCGCTAAGGTCGGGATGGCGGGACTTCATCACCGCAGGTAAGCCGAGCGGGACCATGTGTGCAGAGTGTGTGTGTGTGTGTGTGTGTGTATGTGTGTGTGTGTGTGTGTACATGTGTACATGCCGCGGGCAGGAGGGGACAGAGCGAGCTGAGCGGGGAAGTGTGGGCTTCCTGCACGTAACTAGGATAAACATCGGGTTACTAACCAAAGCGCTTTGGTTGGATACCCGATGTTTATCTTGGTTACCAGCTTGTGGCAGGCTGCCAGCGATGGCTCCTGCACACTGTAGCTGTAAAAAGCCCTGCTTTTTGCTGCTAGAACCGTTCTCGAACGTATCTAGAGCTATCGAATTTTAGCAAAAAAGCTCGAGTTCTAGTTCGATCTAGAACAGCCCCCAAAATCACTCGAACCGCGAACTGGAGAACTGCGAACCGCGCTCAACTCTACTCAGCAGATGAGGGAGACCTTGGTCAAATTTCGGTTGAACGAGGTTGGGGGAGATATGAGAGGATGAAAGCACGGTTATCACCTCACCGCCACAAACAAAGCGAGGACTTAGTCCGCATGGATGCGCAAGACACATGTGCGCCTTCTTGCTGCACTACCTACAACATGACTCTCGGATTGTCCGAATTAGAAGTGATGATGACTACTGGGTTGCCACACTATTAGATCCCGGTACAAGTCCAAATTTGGAGAAATAATTCCAGCCATAGAAAGGGACACACGTATGCAGGAATATCAGCAGAAGGTGTTATTCAATCTTAGCTCGGCTTTTCCAACAAACACCAGTGGTGCACAGAGTGAATCTCCCAGTTGTAACTTGACAAACATGGGACTGTCTCATCATTATCATTCAAACCGTACCAGCAACACCGTATCTGGTGCTGGTAACAGCAATTTTATGGAATCGTTTCATAATTTTTTTAGACCATCCAAAGCAAGGCCACAAGAGAGAAGAAGTCTGACACATAGTCAACGGCTGGAGAGGATGATACAGGAGTATCTCCAAATGAACATCGATGCCATGACTTTGCAACTGGAGACTTACTCATTTTGGGCTTCCAATCTTGAAAAATGGCCTGAGCTCGCCACTTACGCCTTGGAGATCTTGTCGTGTCCCGCAGCCAGCGTTGTCCCTGAACGTGTCATCAGTGCTGCTGGGTGTGTGCTGACAGATAAGCGCACGCGTCTGTTCAGTGACAATGTGGACAGACTAATGTTTATCAAGATGAACAAGTCATGGATCCTCAAGGACTTTACTACCCCTGTATCATCCTGGGGAGAGTAAAGGCTGCCGTATTTTTGAATGTGCTTGATGCAAATCTACCTGTCAAGTTTGCAACTGGGGCACAAGTGATGCCACTGAAGGGGTGTCTGTGGGGCCCAATTTTTAGAAAACAGGGAGACTCTGCTTGGAGTCCCCTTGCTGTGCTTTTAAAAACGAGCCAAGATGAACAAGTCATGGTTCAGCAAAGACTTTGCTACCTACCCCGGTGTCATCCTGGGGACAGTAAAGGCTGGCGTATTTTTGAATGTGCTTGATGCAAATCTACCTGTCAAGTTTGCAAATGGGGCACAAGTGCTGCCACTGGAAGGGGTGTCTGTGTGGCCCAATTTTTGGAAAAAAGGGAGACTCTGCTTGGAGTCCCCTTGCTTTGTTTTACATGATTTTAGAAGGGCATGACATGCCTATATCTGTGTCTCCTCCTCTTTTTCCTCATCCAGCTGTTTTGTTTTCACATGAGTATATGTCCTTGTCACTTTCCCATGTGTTTGTGGTGTCTTGGGAGTTGTTTGTCACCTTTTGGACACCTTTGAAGGTGTTTTCTATGTTTTTTTATGTGTTTGTGTTTGCCTGCCATTGTTTTCAATGGGGTTCGAGAGGTTCGTCGAATGGCTCGTCGAACCGAACTCGAACGCGGCCTCTGTTCGACGAACCAAACCGAACTCGAGCCTCTAGAGGCTTGCTCATCTCTACTAGTCAGAATAAAAGATGCCCTAAATCTGATCCTGATTTGTCCCTGACTGACAGTGGAGTTTAGCACCTTAAGCCCTTTTACGACCTAGGACATACCTATACATCCTGGGTCACCTCCCACCCTTTAATCCTGGCTCGTGCATATGTGCAGCCAACAGGTGCGGGGGAAATAGGTGGATTCCACTGTTCCCAGCCACCATCACCGGCCCCCGGACTTGATCACGGGGCACCACTGGGTTGACATGACAGAGCATGGTAAACTGATGACCTCTGTCGCTGTCATTTCAGAGCCCTGGCATTCACAGGAAATCAGACATTACAGACATTATATCTCACCTGGTTTATTCATCCAGTGTACAGTCCCTGACAGAAGTTCTGTTGCTTTTCCATGTTGTGTAAATAAAAGCTTATAACCTGACTTTAAATTCATCCATTGGTTTCATAAATTACTCTTTTGAAAGCTGAAACTCTCCCAAATTTGGTTGAGGTTATCAAAATAAAGTTGCGGCAAAGCTGAAATATTGATTATTTAATGAACACAGAAAGGTCAGATTTTGGCAATACAAAAGTTTTGTCGCCCACACAAAGTAATGTGAAATTCAAACAAATAATTAACTTCTAATATAAAGATATGTTGCATAACATTGGTGAATGAAGTTGTGGTGCTTTTAGAGCCATATTTAATGTTTTGTGTGACTTCCATGAGCTTGAAGGACTGCATCCATGCGGTTCAACAATGATTCATACAATTTATTGATGATGTCATCAGGAATAGCAAAGAATGCAGTATTACATGCCTCCCAGATGATGGTTTTGTCTTCCAAGCTTCCTCTTTGATCCTACCCCAAACATGCTCAATGATGTTCATGTCTGGTGACTGGGCTGGCCAGTCCTTGAGCACCTTGATCTTCTTTGCCAAGAGCAACTTTGTTGTAGAGATAGATGTATGAGATGAAGCACCATCCTGCTGCAGAATGTGACCCCTTTTATAATTGGGAATGTAAGAGGTAGCTAATACTTCTTGATATTTTAGGCTATTGATATTGCCTTCCACCTTGAAAATGTTTTGCACACCCCCATACTGAATTTAACCCCAGACCATGATCTTTCCACCACCAAACTTAACTGTTTTCTGGATCTATATGGGCTCCAGTAGACAGTATTTGCGGTGACTGTGGTGTCATTCAACTGAAGATTCATCAGAGAAATCCACCTTCTGCCAATTTTCCAGCATCCATTTTTTTTAGCAGGCTGTGGAACTTGGCAAATGCCACACGGTTTTTTAATTGCCTTTTGTTTAGTGCTGGCTTCTGGGCACTGATTCGACCATGGAGGCCATTTCGAGACAGAATCCTACAAAATGTTCTAGTTGACACAGGGACTTGAGGTGACCAGGCCTTTTAGAGCTCTGCTCAGAGGAAGAGGGGCTGGCTTTGGATTTTCTAACCAACAAACGTTCCTCCTGAGCAGTTGTCTTGCGGGGTCTGCTGGACCTGGGCTTGTCAAAATATCTCTAGTCTCTTCAAATCTTTTTTTAAATCTTTGTACTTGATGCTGAGAAACATTAAAGGTGCCAGCCACCTCTGCAGTGGATCTGGTTTTCAGTCTCTTGATAACCAAGGCTTTGGTCACAGGGTGGATTTTTGGCATGTTGTCAGAGGTCAAGTTACAGTTCAACTGAAGGTCTGGGGTGCTAGGTTTCTTTATACACACCCACTAATTAACTGATCATTTAGTGAGCACAGGTGAGGATGTAAACTAGGATTGGGTGCATTATAAGGCGACAACACTTTTGTCTTGCCAAAATCTGACCTTTCTGTATTCATTAAATGATCAATATTTCAGCTTTGCAGCAACTTTATTTTCATAACCTAAACCAAATTTGGGAGGGTTTCAGCTTTCAAAAGAGTAATTTTGAAACCAATGGATGAATTTAAAATTAGGTTATAAGCTTTTATTTACATAACATGGATAAGCGACATAACTTTTGTCAGGGATTGTAAGTGGTATGGCTCAGTTGTATGATTGGCTTTTTTATAAAATGCAGCAACTACTTAATCAAAAACAAATTAAAGCCCTAGAGATACTTTTTTAAATTGTCCTACTTTAATTGTTGATCATGGGTCTTTCTGGAGCTTCACTAATTGGTTAAATGGCTAGACTTCAACTACCACAATTCCCATAATATTTAGCACTAGTAAGCTGCTCAGTTCACTGTCCTATAGTTGCACTACAATCTTTGTGTATGTATATGCAGAATGATTCATGAAGATGCATCAGGGACATTTCACTGAGCATGAATGAACAAACCTATTAGCCAGATCAGACACCCCATACTTTGCACTGACGGGGGGCAAGCACCCCGAAACACTGTGTCTGCAAATTGGCATTCTGATCTGGCATAAATTTTAAGTCATATGCAAAGGATTGTTAAAAATCCACTTTTGACTTTTAGGATCGCTACTTCCAATAGGCGGCGCTGGGCTAGAGTTTGTATCCTTTCCTGGAGAGACAATTTGAATATTTCTCAGAGGGGCATTGCAGCTATAAGTCCCCTTACTGGCAGTCAGACTGGCTTGCAAAGTCTCCTTAAGGAGAAAAGGGTTCCCCTGTGTTCCCCACATAGCTTCTCATGAGCCAGATCAGACACCCCATACTTTGCACTGACCAGAGGCATGCACCCCGAAACACCGTGTCTGCAAATTGGGATTCTGATCTGGCATAAATCCTAAGTCATATGCAAAGGATTGTTAAAAATCCACTTTTGACTTTTAGGATCGCTACTTCCAATAGGTGGCGCTGCGCTAGAGATTGTCTCCTTTCCTGGAGAGACAATTCAAACCTATTAGTACTCACTTATCAATACTGAAAGAAAAACTGTATTTTTCTACCTATAGTAACCAGTCAGAGTTCAGCTTTAAGTTCAACTGCTCTTGACAAATGAAAGCTGTGCTGTGATTGGCTGCTATAGGCAGTTTACATATCTAACATTCACAAATTGAGCACTGACCATACTGTTTGGAATCGCCCTCAACTCAAAAGTCTCAGTCAATTGGAGAAGGGTGCAAATACTTTCCTGTGTGCTATATTGCTGTCATGGGCTACTTGAATATCCTATTATTTATTTATTTTCTTGCTCTAAAAATAAGACGACATGCAGATGATCCATGTGATGTCTGATTTTTCTCACACCCATTGACCTGCATTGAAGAGTCTTGATAATTTTACGTTACCATACGTTACCATACGCAGCATGCTGAGAATTTTCTCTGCCCGAATACAGCAGTGGAAAAAGTGTGAGTGCAATCTGATTTCTTTATCGCTTTTTCCTTTCTGTATTTATACACAGATGTGAGCGATCCCTTAAAGGGAATCTGTCAGCAGGATTTTAGCCCACATACTATTTATATGTGCATGTAGCTCTTTCAAAGATAAATCCTGTAATACCTTTACAAGGCTGGTCTGCTCCTCTGTTACTGAGAAATCAGCAATTGATTTGATATGCAAATGAGGCTGAAGGGTTATTTGTAGATCTGAAGCCTCTGTCACTCCAGCTCTACTTCCTACCCAGTGCCGCCTCCCTTCACCTGCTAGATGACAGCCTCTATGCTGTGTGAGTTCAGGCAAAGAAATTGAAAATCAAGTAGGAGAAGAAGCTGGGGGTAAATAGAGCTGGAGTGACAGAGGCTTCAAGACTACAAATAGTTTTTCAGCCTGATTTGTATATCAATTCAAATGCTGATTTTTCAGTAATGGAGGAACAGACTGGTCATGTCAAGGTATTGCTGGACTTTTCTTTGAAATAACTACATGCATATGTAAATACAGTAGTTCGGGGTGTGAAATCCTGTTGACAGATTCCTTTTAAGAAAATATTTTTGCACACTGTGTTTGCTGTTAAATTTCCATAATTTAGTAGCCTTTTTCGATCTTTTAATGTGTTTCCATTTCATTCCAGCAATCTGAGAAGTGCTGAATCCTTGAAGCTGTTAGTAAATGTAAGTGAATACATTTGAAATCATTAATATGAGATATAGTCAGAGTACACTCGTCATTACATAAATAACCTACAGGCTATGGCTGAATTATCCATATGCCGTGACAAAGCGTCGGTTGCATTCTCTGGTGTTTTTAGGATGCTGCTTCAGACATTATTACACAATTTATCAGTCAGGACAGTATCAGAGCTCTTCTGGGGGTAGAATTATCTCCAACTATTGTTTCACACTGAGATAATGTAATATGAATCTGTGTATTATGTAGATTGTTGCATTATTGCCTGCACCCCTGGCCGTGCCTTGAAATATACTCATCCTATATTGTAACAAGGTAACCTAATGTCACAGATTGCAATTTGTATTTACTGTAGATTTATCAGAATACTACATACCTTGTTTCTATTTGTGCAATAACTACTTTGTATTGTATTCCTTATTTTCAATAGTATCTTACTGTGAGAATGTGTAATCTCGTAGTGTAATAACGTTCTGCATGAACAGTTGGTAAAATAAGATTTTAGGGTTATAGCGTAAAATTACTGATTAAATTTAGAAGCAAATAGTTTTGTTTTTTAATAAAATATTTACCAGAAAATCGTAGTATAGAAATGTACGGCACCCTGTGAGATCAGCGTATGCCGATTATACACGGTAGGATTTGGTGATGGCATGCACAGTAGCATTTCCTAGTTGTGTTAACTAAAGCAATACTTCAAGCAGGGGTGAGGGGTCAAGTCAATAAAATGTCAGAGACTATACAGTTAAATCAAGCCCCATGTTTTCCATGTATAGTATGCACATTTGCTAATAGCTTACAGAACATCTGTAACCAGTGTATTGGTAGTGACTGCTGCTTTCCTCAATGAAAAAAGAGCAAATAGCAATCTGAGACCTTTACCTTAGACTGTGCTGGGGCTCAATAGAAGAAATAAATGGGTTAGGAAGGCACATGTGATGTAAAGGATATTATGCACATGCATCTTCCCTAATGTTCGACTAATATTGTTTTTCATGATGCAGTTTCATGAGTATTTTGGATGTGCAGGTCAGTCTTTTTGATATATTTGTAGTGCATTTCTTTCTGATTGAGCACTCTGCCCTGTAACCAGGCTGTGTCCATTCCCCTTTATAGCTGGATCCTAGCTGCCCAGACATGAAGTTTTTAAACCCAGATAGAGGAATTTGAGTTAGGTTCCCGGTATATAGAGATATACCTTGCCGTTGATTCCCTGGCTCACCTGCATTGGCCAATACATAAGCTAAATATTTCTGTTTTCAAATATTCATACAGCAGTAATCCAATACCAGAGTTCCCTTATACATTGTTAGCATTTTAGTGTGCAGCTGTATGTGTTTTGTAGTTCCAATGTGTTTTCAGCTAGCACCTGTTCACATCTGTTGGATGTGCGGGTCAGTCTTTTTTATATATTTGTAGTGCATTTCTTTCTGATTGAGCACTCCACCCTGTAACCAGGCTGTGATCATTCCCCTTTATAGCTGGAGCCTAGCTGCCTAGACATGATAGAGGCATTTGAGTTAAGTTCCCAGGATATAGAGATATACCTTGCTGTTGGTTACCGGCTTGCATGCATTGGCCAATACATATGCTAAATATTTATTTTTTCAAATCTTCCTATAGCAGTAATGCAATACCAGAGTTCCCTTATTCATTGTTAGCATTTTAGAGTGCAGCTGTATGTGTTTTCTAGTTATAATGTGTTTTCGGCTGGCACCTATTCACACCTGTTGGATATGCGAGTCAGTCTTTTTTATATATTTATATTGTATGTCATTCACACTGCTAAAATACTAAGGTGACATTCCAAACTATGTCAAGAGCATCTCAATAAGCTAACCAAACCCTGCTCTACACAAACAAGGGTCAGGTACCCCAAAACAGCTATCTGTAGATAGTAGTGATGAGCGAGTACTAAAAAGCTCGGGTGCTCGAAGCTCGGGCCGAGCTTCCCAAGATACTCGTGTACTCGGGCCGAGCAACGAGCCCAATGTTATCCTATGGGAGACCCGAGTATTTTTGTGAAATGACCCCCCGGCAGCATGTAGAAACCCTAAAAATGTCACAAAAGTCTCAGAAGAGTGCTCAAATGACATGGCAACAGCATGGGGAAGACCCCTTGAAGCATTTATCACTCAAAAGTCACAGCTGTGAACAATTTTGTCCGCGTTTCACGCCATTTTTACGGACTCACCAGAAAACCTTCCAAAATGACCCCAAAATGATTTTTCATGGCAGAAATGTTAAGGGCACATACCCAATAGTGAGATAGAGCTGGTGTATGTTACTTTTTGAGATTAATGCATGAAAGATTTTACGTGAAAACATTGTGTGGCACTCCGATGTCCCTGAGAAGAGACGTACATGAAGGCCTCTTGAGTCTAATGTGCCCATTTTGAGGAAGTGAGTCTTTGTAGTATTTTCCTTTGCCAGGGCAGTCCAAAATTGTGAGGTTCACCAATGCCCCTGCATACAGACGTGCATGAGGGCCTGTAAACCTGAAGTGCCCATTGTAAGGAAGTGGGTCTATTGTAGTATAGCCCTTAGGCAGGGCAGCCAAAAATTGGGAGGCTCCACATTGTCCCTGGATAGAGACGTGCATGATGGCCTGTAAACCTGAAGTGCCCATTGTCAGGAAGTGGGTGTATTATAGTATAGCCCTTAGGCAGGGCAGCCAAAAATTGGGAGGCTCCACGTTGTCCCTGGATAGAGACGTGCATGAGGGCCTGTAAACCTGAAGTGCCCATTGTCAGGAAGTGGGTGTGTTATAGTATAGCCCTTAGGCAGGGCAGCCAAAAATTGGGAGGCTCCACATTGTCCCTGGATAGAGACGTGCATGATGGCCTGTAAACCTGAAGTGCCCATTGGAAGGAAGTGGGTCTATTGTAGTATAGCCCTTAGGCAGGGCAGCCAAAAATTGGGAGGCTCCACGTTGTCCCTGGGTAGAGACGTGCATGAGGGCCTCAAAACATTAAGTGTCCATTTTAAGGAAGTGGGTGTATTATAGTATAGCCCTTAGGCAGGGCAGCCAAAAATTGGGAGGCTCCACGTTGTCCCTGGATAGAGACGTGCATGAGGGCCTGTAAACCTGAAGTGCCCATTGTAAGGAAGTGGGTCTATTATAGTATAGCCCTTAGGCAGGGCAGCCAAAAATTGGGAGGCTCCACATTGTCCCTGGATAGAGACGTGCATGATGGCCTGTAAACCTGAAGTGCCCATTGTCAGGAAGTGGGTGTATTATAGTATAGCCCTTAGGCAGGGCAGCCAAAAATTGGGAGGCTCCACGTTGTCCCTGGATAGAGACGTGCATGAGGGCCTGTAAACCTGAAGTGCCCATTGTCAGGAAGTGGGTGTATTATAGTATAGCCCTTAGGCAGGGCAGCCAAAAATTGGGAGGCTCCACGTTGTCCCTGGATAGAGACGTGCATGAGGGCCTGTAAACCTGAAGTGCCCATTGTCAGGAAGTGGGTGTATTATAGTATAGCCCTTAGGCAGGGCAGCCAAAAATTGGGAGGCTCCACATTGTCCCTGGATAGAGACGTGCATGATGGCCTGTAAACCTGAAGTGCCCATTGGAAGGAAGTGGGTCTATTGTAGTATAGCCCTTAGGCAGGGCAGCCAAAAATTGGGAGGCTCCACATTGTCCCTGGATAGAGACGTGCATGATGGCCTGTAAACCTGAAGTGCCCATTGTCAGGAAGTGGGTGTATTATAGTATAGCCCTTAGGCAGGGCAGCCAAAAATTGGGAGGCTCCACGTTGTCCCTGGATAGAGACGTGCATGAGGGCCTGTAAACCTGAAGTGCCCATTGTCAGGAAGTGGGTGTATTATAGTATAGCCCTTAGGCAGGGCAGCCAAAAATTGGGAGGCTCCACATTGTCCCTGGATAGAGACGTGCATGATGGCCTGTAAACCTGAAGTGCCCATTGGAAGGAAGTGGGTCTATTGTAGTATAGCCCTTAGGCAGGGCAGCCAATAATTGGGAGGCTCCACGTTGTCCCTGGGTAGAGATGTGCATGAGGGCCTCAAAACATTAAGTGTCCATTTTAAGGAAGTGGGTGTATTATAGTATAGCCCTTAGGCAGGGCAGCCAAAAATTGGGAGGCTCCACGTTGTCCCTGGGTAGAGACGTGCATGAGGGCCTCAAAACATTAAGTGTCCATTTTAAGGAAGTGGGTGTATTATAGTATAGCCCTTAGGCAGGGCAGCCAAAAATTGGGAGGCTCCACGTTGTCCCTGGGTAGAGACGTGCATGAGGGCCTCAAAACATTAAGTGTCCATTTTAAGGAAGTGGGTGTATTATAGTATAGCCCTTAGGCAGGGCAGCCAAAAATTGGGAGGCTCCACGTTGTCCCTGGGTAGAGACGTGCATGAGGGCCTCAAAACATTAAGTGTCCATTTTAAGGAAGTGGGTGTATTATAGTATAGCCCTTAGGCAGGGCAGCCAAAAATTGGGAGGCTCCACGTTGTCCCTGGGTAGAGACGTGCATGAGGGCCTCAAAACATTAAGTGTCCATTTTAAGGAAGTGGGTGTATTATAGTATAGCCCTTAGGCAGGGCAGCCAAAAATTGGGAGGCTCCACGTTGTCCCTGGGTAGAGACGTGCATGAGGGCCTCAAAACATTAAGTGTCCATTTTAAGGAAGTGGGTGTATTATAGTATAGCCCTTAGGCAGGGCAGCCAAAAATTGGGAGGCTCCACGTTGTCCCTGGGTAGAGACGTGCATGAGGGCCTCAAAACATTAAGTGTCCATTTTAAGGAAGTGGGTGTATTATAGTATAGCCCTTAGGCAGGGCAGCCAAAAATTGGGAGGCTCCACGTTGTCCCTGGGTAGAGACGTGCATGAGGGCCTCAAAACATTAAGTGTCCATTTTAAGGAAGTGGGTGTATTATAGTATAGCCCTTAGGCAGGGCAGCCAAAAATTGGGAGGCTCCACGTTGTCCCTGGGTAGAGACGTGCATGAGGGCCTCAAAACATTGTTCCCATTGCAAAGGAGCGGGTCTCCTGTCGTTGTAATGTCCATTCTGCAAAGAATGGGCGAAAAAATTTACCACTGGGGGTATACCTGAAACAAAGGCCTAAGTATTGCAATTTGTAATGGTCATCATCATGGTGGCGCATGAGGAGAAGGAGGAGCAGTCCAGCGATTATCCAAAGTCCAGAAGTGTGTACCCATGGGTGAGTGGAGGTACATGGCAAACTTTAAATTCCGCTCTCATTTGCTGGTGGTGTGGTGAAGTCTGGCCCAATCCAACCCTTGTTCATCTTGATCAGAGTCAGCCTGTCAGCATTTTCAGTTGACAGGCGGGTGCGTTTATCTGTAATGATTCCACCTGCGGCACTAAAAACACGCTCTGACAAAACGCTAGCAGCAGGGCAGGCCAGGACTTCCAAGGCGTAGAGAGCCAATTCATGCCACGTGTCCAGCTTGGATACCCAATAATTGTAAGGCACAGAGGAATGTCGGAGTACAGTTGTTCGATCTGCAAGGTACTCCTTCAGCATCTGGGCAAACTTAGGATTTCTTGTGGCACTACCCCGCACCTCAGGGGCTGTGGTACGTGAGGGGCTGAGAAAACTGTCCCACATCTTAAAGACTGTTCCCCTACCTCTGGCGGATTGGACTTGTGACTCTCTCGGCTGTACGCCTCGGTTGTCCACTGATTCCTGACCTATGCCGCTAGCGTTTTGTGAGGGGAATGCTTTGCCTACTTCCGTGAGTATGGCCTTCCGGAACTGCTGCATTTTGGTTGACCTCTCCTCCACGGGAATAAGAGACAAAAAGTTCTCCTTGTAGCGTGGGTCTAACAGTGTTACCAACCAGTAATGATTGTCGGCCAAGATGTTCTTAACGCGAGGGTCACGAGACAGGCAGCTTACCATAAAGTCAGCCATGTGCGCCAGACTCTTAACAGCCAGGACTTCAGTAGCCTGACCAACAAGATGACTGAACATGCTGTCCTCCTCCTCCTCCTCCTCCTCCTCCTCATCTACCCTGTCCTCTGGCCAGCCACGCTGAACCGAGGATATGACTGGTGTGCATGTCATATCCTCAATTTGGCCGGAGAGTTGCTCCATGTCTTCATCCTCCTCCTCGTCATAGTCCTCCACTGCACGTTGTGATAAGACGAGGCTGGGCTGTGTGTTATCACCCACACCCACTACTGTTTCTTGCTGCAAATCATCGCGCTCCGCCTGCAATGCATCATGTTTGTTTTTCAGCAGAGACCGTTTTAGAAGGCAGAGTAGCGGTATGGTGACGCTAATAATGGCGTCATCACCACTCACCATCTTGGTGGAGTCCTCAAAGTTTTGGAGGATGGTACATAGGTCTGACATCCATCTCCACTCCTCAGGTGTTATGTGTGGAGTTTGACCCATTTCCCGACGGCTTAGGTGATGCAGGTACTCAACAACTGCCCTCTTCTGCTCACATATCCTGACCAACATGTGCAGAGTTGAATTCCAACGCGTGGGGACATCACACACCAGTCTGTGAGCCGGAAGATGCAAACTGCGCTGAAAGCCGGCAAGGCCGGCTGAAGCAGTAGGTGACTTTCGAAAATGTGCAGACAGGCGGCGAACTTTTACCAGCAGATCAGACAGCTCTGGGTATGACTTTAGAAACCGCTGAACCACGAGGTTGAGCACATGGGCCACGCATGGAACATGTGTCAGCTGGCCTCGCCTCAAAGCCGCCACCAGGTTCCGGCCATTGTCACACACGACCTTTCCTGGCTTTAGGTTCAGAGGTGTGAGCCAGTGATCTGCCTGCTGTTTCAGAGCTGTCCACAGCTCTTCTGCATTGTGGGGTTTGTCACCTATGCAGATTAGCTTCAGCACAGCCTGTTGCCGCTTCGCCGAGGCAGTGCTGCAGTGCTTCCAGCTTGTGACTGGTGTGGAGGGTACAGTGGATGAGGATGCGCAGGAGGAGGAGGAGGCTGAAGAGCATGACATTCCGGAGCTGTAGAGTGTGGGTGAAACACTGACTGAGGTAGGGCCTGCAAACCTTGGTGTGGGAAGGATGTGTTCCGTCCCTCGCTCAGACTGGGTCCCAGCTTCCACAATATTAACCCAGTGTGCCGTCAACGAGATGTAGCGGCCTTGCCCACAAGCACTTGTCCACGTGTCTGTGGTTAGGTGGACCTTGGGTGAAACAGCGTTGTTCAGGGCACGTGTGATGTTTTGTGACACGTGGTTATGCAACGCGGGGACGGCACACCGGGAGAAATAGTGGCGGCTGGGGACCGAGTAACGTGGGACAGCTGCCGCCATCAGGTCACGGAATGCTTCTGTCTCCACCAGCCTAAAAGGCAACATTTCCAGCGCAAGCAGTCGCGAAATGTTAGCATTTAGAACTGTGGCATGTGGGGTGTTGGCAGTGTATTTGCGCCTGCGTTCAAAGGTTTGCTGAATGGATAACTGAACGCTGCGCTGGGACAAGGACGTGCTTGATGATGGTGTTCTTTCTGCGTAGGCAACTGCAGGTGCAGGAGTGGAGGAGGCTTGTTCGCAGGCAGCATGGACAGGGGATTGGCTCGCATGCACAACCAGCGAAGACGTAGCAGTGACATTAGCAAGCACTGCTCCTCGACTCTGTTGTACTTCCCACAAAGTCGGGTGCTTGGCTGACATGTGCCTGATCATGCTGGTGGTGGTCAGGCTGCTAGTTTTGGTACCCCTGCTGATGCTGGCACGGCAGGTGTTGCAAATGGCCTTTTTTGAATCATCTGGATCCAACTTAAAAAACTGCCAGACTCGGGAAGACCTAACATTTGTACAGGCACCTTGTGTCGTCGTGTTGTTCCGGGGAACGGTTGCCTGACTTCTGCCTGGGGCCACCACCCTGCTTCTTACTGCCTGTTGTGATGCTACGCCTCCCTCCCCCTGTGCACTGCTGTCCTCGCTCTGCATATCCTCCTGCCAGGTTGGGTCAGTTACTGGATCATCCACCACGTCGTCTTCCTCTTCCGCACCCTGCTCCTCCTCCTGACTTCCTGACAATTGTGTCTCATCATCGTCCACCACTTGTTGAGACACGTTGCCAACTTCGTGAGAACGTGGCTGCTCAAATATTTGGCCATCTGTACAGACGATCTCCTCATGACCCACTTCAATATGAGCTGGCGAGAGGCCAGAATGTGTGAATGGAAACGTGAACAGCTCTTCCGAGTGTCCAAGTGTGGGATCATTAATGTCCGAGGAGGACGTGTACTCAGCCTGGTGGTAGGAAGGAGGATCAGGTTCAGAAATGTGCGGTGCAGTATCACGGCTACTGACACTTGACTGTGTGGAAGACAGAGTGTTTGTGGTGGTGCCAATCTGACTGGAAGCATTATCTGCTATCCAACTAACAACCTGTTGACACTGGTCTTGGTTCAAGAGCGGTGTACTGCTGCGGTCCCCAAGAATTTGGGACAGGACGTGCGAGCGACTAGATGTGGCCCTTTGTTGTGGCGAAATTAGAGCTTGCCCACGACCTCGGCCTCTGCCTGCACCACCATCACGTCCACTTCCTTGTTCCTTGCCAATGCCCTTGCGCATTTTGCAATGCTGTGCACTGCTGACGTGTATATTCACTACTTGTGCGTTATATCAAAGTTTCTGGAAATTGCACACAAGTGCACCTGTACGCTGCCACCAACAGGCACACACGTGCGGTTTTAAAAACCAAGCACGGACGCAATAAGAACCTAACAGGTTTTTTTGGGGAGCGACAATTACAGACAAGTCAGACACTATCTGGACTGTTTTACACTGTGTACACCAGCCCCAGATATGATGAAGGCTGGTATACGGTCACCACTACCCTGCCTGCCTGCCTGCCTGTATACTGGTACAATAGTCCTGACTAGAGTTGAGCGCGGTTCGTGGTTCGTGGTTCTCCAGTTCGCGGCTCGAGTGATTTTGGGGCATGTTCTAGATCGAACTAGAACTCGAGCTTTTTGCAAAAGCTCGGTAGTTCTAGAAACGTTCGAGAACGGTTCTAGCAGCCAAAAAACAGCTAAATCATAGCTTGGTTTCTGCTGTAATAGTGTAAGTCACTCTGTGAATCAAACTATTATCACATTTCAGTGTATAGTGTGCGTGAACAGCGCCTTCAGATCACTGCTGTTTCTATAATGGCGATCGCCATTTTTTTTTTTTTTTTTTCTTGTCTTCCTTCCCTAAGCGCGCGCGTCTTGTGGGGCGGGCCAGCATGTCAGCCAATCCCAGACACACACACAGCTAAGTGGACTTTGAGCCAGAGAAGCAACGGCATGTGTGATAGGATCTGCATGTCACATGTCCCTGCATTATAAAACCGGACATTTTCTTCACGGACGCCATTATCTGCCTTCTGCGTCTTTGGTGTCAGACATCACTGTCGCAGCTCCGTCTTCCTGAGTCCTATAGCCGATACAGCTGTATGCGCTGCATACACAGCGTTAGACAGCTTAGGGAGAGCACTTTATAGCAGTCCTTTTAAGGGCTCCAACCGGCAGGGTCAGAGAGCCATAGGTGACAGGTCCTGCAAACAGCAACAGCGTCTGTGTAGCCCAGGTCAGGGATTTCCTACCTGCATTTCACCATTAGGAGGGAATAGAAAGGCAGGCTTCCATTCCTCTACCCAGAGCACCACAATCCTGCCACTGTACCCTCTTGTCCTCTGCACACTCCAACTGATAACTAAGCCATTATACTAGCAAACACTCAGTGTACCTAGTGGCATCCTATACGTGGCTATTGGACTTTGCTATAGTCCCACTACTGCAAAGACATTTGCAGAGCGCGTCTGCCTGCATTGCACACTACAACTCATTCTAACCAAGCCATTATACTAGCAAACACTCAGTGTACCTAGTGGCATCCTATACGTGGCTATTGGACTTTGCTATAGTCCCACTAGTGCAAAGACATTTGCAGAGCGCGTCTGCCTGCATTGCACACTACAACTCATTCTAACCAAGCCATTATACTAGCAAACACTCAGTGTACCTAGTGGCATCCTATACGTGGCTATTGGACTTTGCTATAGTCCCACTAGTGCAAAGACATTAGCAGAGCACATCTGCCTGCATTGCACACTCCAACTCATTAAAACCAAGCCATTATACTAGCAAACACTCAGTGTACCTAGTGGCATCCTATACGTGGCTATTGGACTTTGCTATAGTCCCACTAGTGCAAAGACATTTGCATAGCGCGTCTGCCGGCATTGCACACTCAAACTCATTTTAACTAAGCCATTATACTAGCAAACACTCAGTGTACCTAGTGGCATCCTATACGTGGCTATTGGACTTTGCTATAGTCCCACTAGTGCAAAGACATTAGCAGAGCACATCTGCCTGCATTGCACACTACAACTCATTCTAACCAAGCCATTATACTAGCAAACACTCAGTGTACCTAGTGGCATCCTATACGTGGCTATTGGACTTTGCTATAGTCCCACTAGTGCAAAGACATTTGCATAGCGCGTCTGCCTGCATTGCACACTCAAACTCATTTTAACTAAGCCATTATACTAGCAAACACTCAGTGTACCTAGTGGCATCCTATACGTGGCTATTGGACTTTGCTATAGTCCCACTAGTGCAAAGACATTAGCAGAGCACATCTGCCTGCATTGCACACTACAACTCATTCTAACCAAGCCATTATACTAGCAAACACTCAGTGTACCTAGTGGCATCCTATACGTGGCTATTGGACTTTGCTATAGTCCCACTAGTGCAAAGACATTTGCAGAGCGCGTCTGCCTGCATTGCACACTCCAACTCATTAAAACCAAGCCATTATACTAGCAAACACTCAGTGTACCTAGTGGCATCCTATACGTGGCTATTGGACTTTGCTATAGTCCCACTAGTGCAAAGACATTTGCATAGCGCGTCTGCCTGCATTGCACACTCAAACTCATTTTAACTAAGCCATTATACTAGCAAACACTCAGTGTACCTAGTGGCATCCTATACGTGGCTATTGGACTTTGCTATAGTCCCACTAGTGCAAAGATATTAGCAGAGCACATCTGCCTGCATTGCACACTCCAACTTTTTTAAACTAAGCAATTTTACTAGCAAACACTCAGTGTACCTAGTGGCATCCTAAACGTGGCTATTGGACTTTGCTATAGTCCCACTAGTGCAAAGACATTTGCAGAGCACGTCTGCCTGCATTGCACACTACAACTCATTGTTACTAAGCCATTATACTAGCAAACACTCAGTGTACCTAGTTGTATCCTAAACGTGGCTATTGTACTTTTGTCTATTCACAGTATTGGAACGATATTTGCAGCACGTCTGCCTGCATTGCACACTCTAACTTTTTTAAACTCAGCCATTTATAGTAGCAAACACTCAGTGTACCTAGTTGTATCCTAAACGTGGCTATTGTACTTTTGTCAATTCACAGTATTGGAACGTTATTTGCAGCACGTCTGCCTGCATTGCACACTCTAACTTTTTTAAACTCAGCCATTATACTAGCAAACACTCACTGTACCTAGTTGTATCCTAAACGTGGCTATTGTACTTTTGTCAATTCACAGTATTGGAACGTTATTTGCAGCACGTCTGCCTGCATTGCACACTCAAACTTTTTTAAACTCAGCCATTATACTAGCAAACACTCACTGTACCTAGTTGTATCCTAAACGTGGCTATTGTACTTTTGTCAATTCACAGTATTGGAACGTTATTTGCAGCACGTCTGCCTGCATTGCACACTCAAACTTTTTTAAACTCAGCCATTATACTAGCAAACACTCACTGTACCTAGTTGTATCCTAAACGTGGCTATTGTACTTTTGTCAATTCACAGTATTGGAACGTTATTTGCAGCACGTCTGCCTGCATTGCACACTCAAACTTTTTTAAACTCAGCCATTTATAGTAGCAAACACTCAGTGTACCTAGTTGTATCCTAAACGTGGCTATTGTACTTTTGTCTATTCACAGTATTGGAACGATATTTGCAGCACGTCTGCCTGCATTGCACACTCTAACTTTTTTAAACTCAGCCATTATACTAGCAAACACTCAGTGTACCTAGTTGTATCCTAAACGTGGCTATTGTACTTTTGTCAATTCACAGTATTGGAACGTTATTTGCAGCACGTCTGCCTGCATTGCACACTCAAACTTTTTTAAACTCAGCCATTTATAGTAGCAAACACTCAGTGTACCTAGTTGTATCCTAAACGTGGCTATTGTACTTTTGTCAATTCACAGTATTGGAACGTTATTTGCAGCACGTCTGCCTGCATTGCACACTCAAACTTTTTTAAACTCAGCCATTTATAGTAGCAAACACTCAGTGTACCTAGTTGTATCCTAAACGTGGCTATTGTACTTTTGTCTATTCACAGTATTGGAACGTTATTTGCAGCACGTCTGCCTGCATTGCACACTCTAACTTTTTTAAACTCAGCCATTATACTAGCAAACACTCAGTGTACCTAGTTGTATCCTAAACGTGGCTATTTTACTTTTGTCTATTCACAGTATTGGAACGATATTTGCAGCACGTCTGCCTGCATTGCACACTCTAACTTTTTTAAACTCAGCCATTATACTAGCAAACACTCACTGTACCTAGTTGTATCCTAAACGTGGCTATTGTACTTTTGTCAATTCACAGTATTGGAACGTTATTTGCAGCACGTCTGCCTGCATTGCACACTCAAACTTTTTTAAACTCAGCCATTTATAGTAGCAAACACTCAGTGTACCTAGTTGTATCCTAAACGTGGCTATTGTACTTTTGTCTATTCACAGTATTGGAACGTTATTTGCAGCACGTCTGCCTGCATTGCACACTCTAACTTTTTTAAACTCAGCCATTATACTAGCAAACACTCAGTGTACCTAGTTGTATCCTAAACGTGGCTATTGTACTTTTGTCAATTCACAGTATTGGAACGTTATTTGCAGCACGTCTGCCTGCATTGCACACTCAAACTTTTTTAAACTCAGCCATTATACTAGCAAACACTCACTGTACCTAGTTGTATCCTAAACGTGGCTATTGTACTTTTGTCTATTCACACTACTGCAAATCTATGTGCAGCACCTCTGCATGACAACCTCGTGCTCTGTTTTTAATAAGCTATAATGATAGCACAAAATACTGCCATTTTGTGGCATCATAGAACTGGCTGTTGTATTCCATTAGTGCCCCACTGGTGACAAGCTATTTCTAGCACCTCTACATCACACCCTCATGCACATTTAGCTACGCTAATGTTATAGCAAACTCATGGAATTCATTGCTGCATTTCATAATTCGGAGGGATAGAAAGTCAGGCTTCCTTTAGCTTTTCCTTCTGTTCATAGACAGCATCTCCAAGACAAATTTCCCCTCCACGTCTAAGTGTGGAGAGGCAGCTAGTGCGCATGCGTGTGCCGATGTACCCCAGCTGCAGCATAATTACAGTGTTTCGCCTAGTGAGTATGCTCACCCTGACTGTGCCATTCCTGACGCTAAGTCTTCATTTCGGGATACAGCGCATGCTCCCACACTAAGTGTGAAAAGCCTCTTTGCACAGGTGCTTGCATTCTGTGCCGGGTCTAAGTCCTGTTTTGTGCCTAGACACCATGCTAAAGCTGATAGTCTTTTTTCAGAGACTGTATTTCATGCTACTGAGCATGCTCAGGCACTTCCTGCATCAGAGACTAGGTCCGGTAATGAACTCTTTGGCCCTGGCCCTGATGTGGGGGTCCCATATAGACCACAGGGCATCAGGTGTCCTCCCAAATGGCTTGCAGAGGCCCACACCTATGACTTGTCACCGCATTATTGATGGTCAGACGATGACTGGTGAGGTGTTTGGGTCATGGCAGCCATGAGGTCATCATTGAAGTTGCGTTTCCAAATAGGACGCTAGTTATGCCACTCATGACGTGTCACTCTGCTTTTGTCTCCAGGAGGTGCATTGTGGTTCACCCTGGTTTGGGGCGGACCCAGGTTATAAAAGGGGCTGGAGCCAACAAGGAGGTGCGCAGTCTTCTATTATGCTCCGAAAGAGCACACCTCCATGTGTTGAACCCATTGCGGCTTTAGGCCAGAGGTAGGCAGGGATAGGGTGGTGGATGCAGGCCACCACGACAGTTGGTAACGCAGAACGGTTAAGACCAGCTCCTGTCCTAACAGTCCTGCTTGTGCAGCCCAGTGGCATTAACAGGCCTGCTGCTGCTGATGCGCCTGCTGTCCACAGGTGTGGCCCCTACGCACACGGTCAGCGTACTCAATGGCCCCTGTGTTGTTAACAGGGAGTTCCTGGGCTGGGTGGGCATGTGGACCCTGTGACGCTAACAGGGCTCACAGTCTCCAGATCCGAATGGCGTCTAACTCGGTTCAGGCTACTATTAGTTTCATAGCCACACAGCTCTGTATCCTCCACCAAACCTTCAAGTTGCCAACCTCTCCTTTTCCAACTGGGAGCACGGTGGACACTGACTGCTGAAGGTGATATATACCTTTCTCTTTCTTTTCTTATTAATTTTTGTTATATAGCGGTCACAGATTATATACCACTTTATCCAAATCTGCCAGTCCCACTGTAACAGATGTTGTTTCTTCAGCAAATGTTACAGTTGTTTAACCACCAAATCCACGGACCAAAATTTTTTTCCCCTTTCCAACACACCTGTTCCCCTTTCCAACAGCATCTGTCCTTTTTCAACTCATTTTGGGATATGACCAAAAGTGCAACTGTGCAGGGACACCGTACTCAACGCCATCTCAGCACAGCAGCCATCCCTCGGTCCCTCCGATGTGGACAAGTAAAAGACCATTTCCTCCTATCCATGACAAAGTGTTGAGATTCACTCTGTGCAGCACTGGTGTTTAGTGGAAAAGTAGATCTAAGATTGCGTACCACATTCTGCAGATACTCCTGTATACGTGCGTCTATTTCTATGGCAGGAATTAGTTCGCCAAATTTTGTCTTGTACCGGGGATCTAACAGTGTGGCAACCCAGTATTCAGGATTACTTCAAATTCATACAATCCGAGGGTCATGTAGGTAGTGCAGCAAGAAGGCGCTCATGTGTCTTGTGCATCCAGGAGGACCAAGTCCTTGGTGTGTTGGTGGCAGAGAGGTGAGAATCGTGCATCCTTCCTCTGCCCTCTACCCACAACCTCGCACAACCGAAATGTGAGCAAGCTCTCACTCATCTGCTGAGTCTTCCATGCCCATCGCCAGTTCGTCCTCCATTTCTTCATGGGCTCCTGCACTTTCATCAACACTTTTTGCTGATACTATGCGCCCTTGTTAATCCCTCTCCCTCACCATGACTGCCGCATAGGTGCCGCTGACCATCTGGACCTCGTAGATCTTGTTATCCCTTCCGCATATGACTCCTCCTGTACTTCCTCCCCTTCCTCTTGTCCCAACACCTGACTCCGAATAATAATTACAGTGTGCTCCATCATGTAGATGACCAGAATTGTCACGCTGAGAATGACATTGCCAGTGCTAAACATCTTCGTCGACATTTCAAAACTGTGTAGCAGGGTGCATAGGTCCTTGATCTGACACCACTCCAGCAGCGTGATCTGCACCACCTCTGGATCAACTTATCCCAGGCTATATGTCTTACCGTATTTCAGCAGGGCTCTGCGGTGCTGCCACACACGCTGCAACATGTGCAGATTCCAATTCCTGCGTGTCGGAACATCGCATTTCCGGCGTTTAACTGCCAGACCCTAAGACTTCCGGAGTGATGAAAGTTGTTGAGCTGCTGTGTGCGCACGATGGAAGTGAGCACATAGCGAGCGTGCCCGCTGCACAAGGCCATGTAGGCCGTGATGGTGTTTTAAAAATTGCTGGAGAATTCGGATCAACACGTGAGCCATAAAAGGCACGTGTGTCACATTGCCCTGAGGATGGCCCGCAGCCAGGTTTGCATCATTGCCGCACACGGCTGTTAAGTCACCAACGGAGTCCGCTCCGTCAATTTGTACTCCGGTCGCCAGGTGACAACGTGTTCCTTTCATGAATAGTGCTGATGATGGGAGAGTAGTCGATGCCAGCGGCGCAGGTGGACGCAGGTTATGCTCACCCACTGGGCTGCATTACCTTGACAGATGCAGAATCTCTGGCTGAATGTAGCTGGTGGGTATCTCACAGATGAAATACCATCATTCAGCTACAACCAATGGGAAGACACCACACCCTTTTTTATGCCCATCCTGTCTGCAGACCACTGCCAGACATAGCTATGAACCTCTGGTTAATTTTACCCCCAGTTCAGTTTTATGATTTTGTGTGCTTGTTACCTGACTACTTTTCCTGCTTGCTGTTTATGTACCTTGTTGGCCGATACGCATTTCACCTCTGCTTGTTTTCTGATTAAGTCCTGGCCGTCCCATTCTGTTCCTGTTCCTCAATTAATGTTTTGACCCTGCCTGACTACTATTCTCTGTAATAGCGGTGTGACTCACATTTCCCATACATTTCAAAGTAAAACTTTGACCGCCTGATGGCATTGAGCTCTGCTGCCAGCATAGTAAGGAGGTGTGTGGTAGTCCTTGTGCGCAGTTGCAAGGAAGGGTGGCCTGACCACACAGGGTTTGCGCAAAGGTAGAGGACCCACACGAGGTTGAAGAGGCAGAAGCAGTGTATTAACTTCTACATACAGAACAAGGATTGAAACAACTCGTGGGGACGGCAAGACTTGTACAGCAGACCCTTCTCCATCTCTCACCATAGTTTGCCAGTGCCCAGTCAGTGACATGTAATGACCCTGTCTATGCTTACTGGTCCAAGTATCTGTGTTGAAATGCACCCTGTCGCACACAGATTTTCTCAAGGAAGTGGTGATGTTGTGTGCGACATGCCGGTGTAGCGCGGGCATGCTTTTCTTGGAGAAGCAGTGGTGATTGGGCATCTGGTACTGGGGCACAGCGACAGACATAAGGTCTGTAAAATCCTGTGTGTCCACTACGCGTAAAGGCAGCATTTCGGTAGCCAACAGCTTACAGAGGGATAGAGTCAACCACTTAGCTTTGTCATGGGTCGCAGTAAGTGGCCTTTTATTTGACCACATCTGAGGGACAGAGATCTGGCTGCTGTCTGTAGACGGTGTTGAGTAGGGTGTCCCTGGAAAAATGCAGGTTTGTGAGAAAAGTGCAGGCGGAGACATGATGTTGGCTTCATCTTGCCTTCAGATCTGTTCATCTTGTATCATTTTTAAAAAACACAGCAAGCAAGGGTTACTCCAAGCGGAGTCTCCCTTTTTTTCCAAAAATTGGGCCCCACACAGACACCTTATCAGTGGCAGCACTTGTGCCCTAGTTGCAAACAGGATGTTTTGATTTGCATCAAGCACATTCCAAATCCACAAGCATTTACTCTCCCCAGGATGACACAGGGGTAGTAAATTCCTTCTGGATCCATGACTTGTTCATTTTGATGAACGTCAGTCTGTCCACATTGTCACTGGACAGACGCGTGCGCTTATCTGTCAGCACACACCCAGCAGCACTGAAGACACGTTCAGAGACAACGCTGGCAGCTGGACACGACAAAATCTTCGAGGCGTAACTGGAGAGCTCTTGACATTTTTCTAGATTTGAAGCACAAAAGGAGCAAGGCTCCATTTGCAAAGTCATTGCATCGATGTTCATTTGGAGATACTCCTGTATCATCCTCTCCATCCGTTGACTATGTGTCAGACTTGTTGTCTCTGGTGGCCTTGCAAAGGAGGGTCTAAAAAAATTATGAAAAGATTCCATAAAATTGCTGTTACCAGCACCAGATACGGTCCTACTGGTACGGGTAGACTGTTGAAGATGACGAGGCCGTCCCATGTTTGTCAAGTTACAACTGGGAGAATCACTCCCTTCACCTGCACGGTTGTTTGGTGGAAAAGCCGAGCTAAGATCGAGTAACAGCTTCTGCTGATACTCCTGCATACGTGCGTCCCTTTCTATGGGTGGAATTATGTCACAAAATTTGGACTTGTCCCGGGGATCTAATAGTGTGGCAAGCCAGTAGTCATCATCACTTCTAATTTTGACAATACGAGGGTCATGTTGGAGGTAGTGCAACAAGAAGGCACTCATGTGTCTTGCGCAGCCATGCGCACCAAGTCCACGCTGTGTTTGTGGCATAGAGGTGCTAACCGTTCTTTCTTCCTCTGTCATCTCCCCCCAACCTCTTTCAACTGAAATTTGACCAAGGTCCCCCTCATCTGCTGAGTCTTCCATGTCCATGGACAGTTCGTCCTCCATATCTTCATGTCCTCCTGCACCTTCCTCAACATCTCACCTGCTACCATGCGCCCTTGTTGATCCCTGTCCCCCATGGTCCCATGCCTGCCGCGTTGGTGATGATGAACGTCTGGACCTTGGTGATGTTGTTGTGTCTTGCGCATATGAATCCTCCTGTAGTTCCTCCCCTTCCTGTTGTCCCACCCCCTGACTACGAATAGTGTTTAGCGTGTGCTCCAGCATGTAAATGACTGTAATCGTCATGCTGATAATGGCATTGTCAGCGCTAAACATATTCGTCGCCATGTCGAAACTGTGCAGAAGGGTGCATAGGTCCTTGATCTGAGATCACTCCATCAGGGTGATCTGCCCCACTTCTGCATCTCGTTGGCCCAGGCTATACATCATGACGTATTGCACCAGGGCTCGCCGGTGCTGCCACAGTCGCTGTAACATGTGGAGAGTTGAATTCCAGCGTGTCGCCACATCGCATTTCAGGCGATGAACCGGCAGGCCGAAAGACTTCTGGAGCGATGCAAGTCGCTCAGGTGCGGCGGTTGAACGGCGGAAGTGAGCACTGCAGACAGTTTCCGTGCCCTGGTCAGAAGGCCATCTAGGCCGGGATAGTGTGTTAAAAATTGCTGGACAACAAGGTTAAACACGTGAGCCATACAAGGCACGTGTGTCACCTTGCCCAGGCGAAGGGCCGCACCCAGGTTTGCAGCATTGTCGCACACGGCCTTACCAGGCTGCAGGTTGAGTGGAGACAACCATTTATCAAAATCAGTCTCCAGAGCTGCCCACAACTCAGTCGCTGTGTGACTCCTATTTCAAAGACATGTCAAGCTAAAGACCGCCTGATGCCGTTGCGCTCTGCTACCAGCATAGTAATGAGGGGTGCGTGATTCCTTCTGCGCAGTGAGAACGCTGGTGGCCTGACCAGGCAGGCTTGGGGCGGAGGTGGAGGACCCAGATGAGGTGGAGGATGCAGAAGCAGTGGCGGAACTTGGACAGACAGAGGATTGACACACAAGTCGTGGGGACGGCAAGACTTGTGCAGCAGACCCTTCACCATCTATCACCATAGTTACCCAGTGGCCAGTCAGCGACATGTAACGTCCCTGTCCATGCTTACTGGTCCAAGTATCGGTGGTGAAATGCACCCGTTCACACACAGAGTTTCTCAAGGAAGCGGTGATGTTGTGTGCGACATGCTGGTGTAGCGCGGGCACACCTTTCTTAGAGAAGTAGTGGCGACTAGGCATCTGGTACTGGGGCACAGCGACAGACATAAGGTCTCTAAAATCCTGTGTGTCCACTAGGCGGAAAGGCAGCATTTCTGTAGTCAACAGCTTACAGAGGGATAGAGTCAACCTCTTCGCTTTGTCATGGGTCGCAGGAAGTGGCCTTTTATTTGACCACATCTGAGGGACAGAGATCTGGCTGCTGTGTGTAGACGGTGTTGAGTCGGGTGTCCCTGGAAAAATGCAGCTTTGTGAGGAAAGTGCAGGCGGAGACATGATGTTGCCTTCATCCAAAGTTGGTGCTATCGATGTCTGAGAGAGCTGTACACACTCACTTATTTCCCCTTCCAAACCAACTGACGACCTACCAAGCAAACTGCCTGTTGCGGTTACAGTGGTGGAAGTTGTGGGTGGAAAAACAGGTGTGACAGCTGTCCCCACAGTCCTAGAAGATGACGAGCGCGCGGATGCACTGGAAGGGGCAGGCGGTGGATGGTTCGCTCCGCTAGGCCGCATTGCAGCACGGTGAGCTTCCCATCGGGCCATATGATATTTATTCATGTGACGATTCATGGAAGAAGTTGTCAAACTGCTGAGGTTTTGACCTCTACTAAGAGAACCATGACAAATTTTACAGATCACATAATTTGGGCGATCTTTTTCTATGTCAAAAAAGGACCTGGCTAGGCAAGGCTTAGAGGCCATGCGACCTGTTGATCCACCCCGAATAATGCTCAGAGGCAGAGTGGTGGCTGAGGATGCAGTTGTAGACGTGCTACCAGTGCTCCGACTGTGTCCAGGAAGGCGCCAGGTTACTTCGACGTCGGTTGCATCCTCCTCCACCGCCTCTGTTGACCTCCTCGAGTGTCTGACTGTGGGTTGACAGTAGGTGTGATCTATAACTTAATCATCAATTGTTGTGTTTGCACTCCCCTACCCCTCAGACCGAGTTTCTTCTTGCCCTGACCGAATATTTAAGTTGTCATCCCAATCGGGTATCTGCGTCTCATCTTCATCAGTATGTTCCTCATTGCCTATAACCACAGTTGTTGGAAAGGCAGCATTTTGGTAGCCAACAGTTTGCATATGATGAAAGTCAACCTCCAAGCCATTTCATGCCCTTCTAAAAGCATGTAAAACACAGCGAGGGGACTCCAACCACAGTCTCCCTCGTTGCCACTAACTGGGCCACACACACCCCACTTGACTGGCATCGGTTGAGCCCCCTTTTGAAAAAGAAAAAGATGCTTTGCATGAAGCACTCTCAAAAATACGCGTGCCTTTCCCGTCCCCTGGCTGACCCAGGGGAAGAAAAGTCCTCTGAGAGCCATGACTTGTTCATCTTGGTTCTTTTAGAGACACAGCGAGGGGACTCCAACCACAGTCTCCCTCGTTGCCACTAACTGGGCCACACACACCCCACTTGACTGGCATCGGTTGAGCCCCCTTTTGAAAAAGAAAAAGATGCTTTGCATGAAGCACTCTCAAAAATACGCGTGCCTTTCCCGTCCCCTGGCTGACCCAGGGGAAGAAAAGTCCTCTGAGAGCCATGACTTGTTCATCTTGGTTCTTTTAGAGACACAGCGAGGGGACTCCAACCACAGTCTCCCTCGTTGCCACTAACTGGGCCACACACACCCCACTTGACTGGCATCGGTTGAGCCCCCTTTTGAAAAAGAAAAAGATGCTTTGCATGAAGCACTCTCAAAAATACGCGTGCCTTTCCCGTCCCCTGGCTGACCCAGGGGAAGAAAAGTCCTCTGAGAGCCATGACTTGTTCATCTTGGTTCTTTTAGAGACACAGCGAGGGGACTCCAACCACAGTCTCCCTCGTTGCCACTAACTGGGCCACACACACCCCACTTGACTGGCATCGGTTGAGCCCCCTTTTGAAAAAGAAAAAGATGCTTTGCATGAAGCACTCTCAAAAATACGCGTGCCTTTCCCGTCCCCTGGCTGACCCAGGGGAAGAAAAGTCCTCTGAGAGCCATGACTTGTTCATCTTGGTTCTTTTAGAGACACAGCGAGGGGACTCCAACCACAGTCTCCCTCGTTGCCACTAACTGGGCCACACACACCCCACTTGACTGGCATCGGTTGACCCCCCCTTTTGACAAAGAAAAAGATGCTCTGCATGAAGCACTCTCAAAAATACGCGTGCCTTTCCCGTCCCCTGGCTGACCCAGGGGAAGAAAAGTCCTCTGAGAGCCATGACTTGTTCATCTTGGTTCTTTTAGAGACACAGCGAGGGGACTCCAACCACAGTCTCCCTCGTTGCCACTAACTGGGCCACACACACCCCACTTGACTGGCATCGGTTGACCCCCCCTTTTGACAAAGAAAAAGATGCTTTTCATGAAGCACTCTCAAAAATACGCGTGCCTTTCCCGTCCCCTGGCTGACCCAGGGGAAGAAAAGTCCTCTGAGAGCCATGACTTGTTCATCTTGGTTCTTTTAGAGACACAGCGAGGGGACTCCAACCACAGTCTCCCTCGTTGCCACTAACTGGGCCACACACACCCCACTTGACTGGCATCGGTTGACCCCCCCTTTTGACAAAGAAAAAGATGCTTTGCATGAAGCACTCTCAAAAATACGCGTGCCTTTCCCGTCCCCTGGCTGACCCAGGGGAAGAAAAGTCCTCTGAGAGCCATGACTTGTTCATCTTGGTTCTTTTAGAGACACAGCGAGGGGACTCCAACCACAGTCTCCCTCGTTGCCACTAACTGGGCCACACACACCCCACTTGACTGGCATCGGTTGACCCCCCCTTTTGACAAAGAAAAAGATGCTTTGCATGAAGCACTCTCAAAAATACGCGTGCCTTTCCCGTCCCCTGGCTGACCCAGGGGAAGAAAAGTCCTCTGAGAGCCATGACTTGTTCATCTTGGTTCTTTTAGAGACACAGCGAGGGGACTCCAACCACAGTCTCCCTCGTTGCCACTAACTGGGCCACACACACCCCACTTGACTGGCATCGGTTGAGCCCCCTTTTGAAAAAGAAAAAGATGCTTTGCATGAAGCACTCTCAAAAATACGCGTGCCTTTCCCGTCCCCTGGCTGACCCAGGGGAAGAAAAGTCCTCTGAGAGCCATGACTTGTTCATCTTGGTTCTTTTAGAGACACAGCGAGGGGACTCCAACCACAGTCTCCCTCGTTGCCACTAACTGGGCCACACACACCCCACTTGACTGGCATCGGTTGACCCCCCCTTTTGACAAAGAAAAAGATGCTTTGCATGAAGCACTCTCAAAAATACGCGTGCCTTTCGCCTCCCCTGGCTGACCCAGGGGAAGAAAAGTCCTCTGAGAGCCAGGTCCACATTGTCAGTGGACAGACACGTGTGCTTATCTGCCAGCAGACCCCCAGCAGCACTGAAGACAGGTTCCGAGAGAACGCTGGCTGCAGGACACGACAAGATCCTCAAGGCGTACGTGGCGAGCTCAGGCAATTTATCCAGATTGGAAGCCTAAAATGAGCAGGGCTCAAGTTGCACAATAATGGAATCGATGTTTCTTTGCATATACTCATATATCTGTGTGTCTCCCTCTTTTTCCTTGTCCAGCTGTTTTGTTTTCACATGAGTATATGTCCTTGTCACTTTCCCATGTGTTTGTGTTATGTTGTGAGTTGTTTGTCACCTTTTGGACACCTTTCAGGGTGTTTTCTAGGTGTTTTACTGTGTTTGTGATTGCCTGCCATTGTTTCCTATGGGCTCGAGTTCGGTTCGTCGAACGTTCGACGAGCCGAACTCGAGCCAGACCCCCCGTTCGGCGAACCGCCTCGAGCCGAACCGGGACCGGTTCGCTCATCTCTAGTCCTGACAAGGACTCTTTTGGTCACTAGCCTGTATTCACACCTGGCTATACCCTGCCTGTATATAGCAACAATAGTCCTGAGAAGGACTCTGCTACTGTACTCCGACCTGGCTATACCCTGCCTGCCTGTATACAACTAGAATAGTCCTGAGAAGGACTTTTGGTCACACTGTTTGCAGCCCTGCAACTGAAAAAGCTATAAAGGGCCGCAAAGCTTTCCCTGAATCAGCGACACTCTCCCTGCACTGACAGTCTGGATAGCTGTGAGCAGAGCACAGCGCGCCGGCCGATATAAAGGCTCGGTCACGCTGTGCAGGCCGGCCAATCACTGCAATTCCACAACTAACAGGGCTGTGGCATTGCAGTGGTCTGCCAGCCAATCCCTGCATGAGGGCTGGCTCTCAAAAGAGCGCCAACATGCAGAAATGAAGACCACGAGTACAGCACGAGTTTCGCGAGATTACTCGGTCCCCGCCGAGCAGCCCGAGTACAGCGATACTCGTGCGAGTACCAAGTAGTTACAAGCATGCTCGCTCATCACTAGTAGATAGGTATCTGGCTAGGATATCATCATAAATAGTGATGAGCGAGTACTAAAAAGCTCGGGTGCTCGAGGCTCGGGCCGAGCATCCCAAGATACTCGTGTACTCGGCCCGAGCACCGAGCCCAATGTTATCCTATGGGAGACCCGAGTATTTTTGTGAAGTGACCACCGGCAGCATGTAGAAACCATAAAACTGTAAATTAAAAAAAAAAACGTGCGTGTGTGTGTAAGCGTGCATATATATATACACGCGGAGTGGAGTGCGGGAGGGGCCGTAGCCGAGCGGGGAAGTGTCGGGCTAAAGGCACGGTCATTCTGTGAGGGCCGGCCAATCACTGCAATTCCACAAGTAACAGGGCTGTGGCATTGCGGTCTGCCAGCCAATCTCTGCATGAGGGCTGGCTCTCAAAAGAGCGCCAACATGAAGACCACGAGTACAGCACGAGTATCGCGAAATTACTCGGTACCCACCGAGTAGCCCGAGTACAGTGATACTCGTGCGAGTACCGAGTAGTGACAAGCATACTCGCTCATCACTAATCATAAACATTTTGATAAATGTTAGCTTACAGGGTAGTAAAATCCAAAGGGCAGTGTGGCACCCTGGACTAGCCAGGTAGTCACAGGGACTACAAAACGACACCCTCACCCCGAGATAGGCACATCAGTCAGACACAAATCCTTTTTGCCCCCCTCCAGGGGCTGATGTCCACACCAGGTGGGGTCAAGCCAGGCGGTTGGCCCCACCCACTGAGGAGTTCACAGTCCTGGAGGCGGGAAAGGAAGTTAGTAAAGTTCAGCTCGGGCAGAGCTCGAAAGCAATAGGGAAGTGGAAGTAGAGGAGTAAACTGACTGTGTCCGGGTACGTGGCCCGGGCACCGAGAGCAAGGTTGGCAGATGGTGGTGGCCGTCTGCAGGAGAGGTAGATCAACGCGGAACCGTAGGACCGGGGATGGGCGATGGCCCGCCGGTACCGAACCGGGGGAGCGAAGTGAAGCTAGCACAAACCGGCAAGGCCTGCGGACCCCGACCAGGCTTGGAGTCACCGTTAAACAGGTCAAATCCATTAGTGACCGGAACCCCAGTTGTTTACAAACAGCCAAGACACGATTGAAGGCAACCGTCCAACCAGCACAAGGGAAATACAGCTACCGCCACAGCTAGAGTTCTCAGGGCCAGAGCCTGCAGGCAAAAGGGCTCCTCCAGCCCATATACATGCTGGGGAGCAGGTTACCGGTGGGAAGCCATCGGGACCGAAGATACACAAAAGGTGCAGGGAAAGGCAGCCACCACCAACCGTCCGGGAGAAACCACAGCAGCCGGCTGCGGGACCCGTCCTTCCAGCCATTTGTTTTACCAGAGACTTTGCATCCATTTGTGGCTGAGTGAGTACTACCGTGCCGTCCGGCACCGTGCTGCGCAGCCAAGCGACCCTGCACCTTGCCAACCCTGCCTCCCCGTCACCTCACCGGGACCCGGGACCACCAACCCCCCTACCCACGGAGGGGAGAGAAACATCACAGCTGTTCCCGGCCATCGCTCCCGGGATCCCCGTCAACAGCAGCGTTGGTGCCCCAACTCACCACAAACCGTGGGTGGCGTCACAGACCAAATCCCCCAAACCAGACTAACTCCCCTTTCACTCACGGCCCAGGCGAGGAGCGCCGCTCGAGTCCCCGGATCCGGCCCACTGCTTGAGCCACCGAGCAGCCATCGCAGCAGCGCCGGACCCGAGCGTTAGTGAGTGCAGCACAGCGGCGTCCCTCCCCGCTCGTGACATCTTGGCGTCACGAACAGGATCTTACCGTTCTACTGGCTGGTACAGGTGCGCCGTGTGTCCCGCCGGCGGTGTCCGGCCGAAAAATTTCTGAATCCGCCATCTTGGGCGCGAAGATTTTCCCGCTTGAGCGTCTTCTTGAGCAGTGGAGGCACGAAAGCCGAAGCCCCGCCCCTGAAGAGGAGGTGCTGAGAAAAGACCAAGGGGGGACGGATGGCGTCCGGCCGCATGTAACCCGAGGCCATAAAAGCAGGGACGCCAGGACTCTGCCGCCATTTGGTTCCTGGAAGATACCGCTGCCAACATGTCCGCCCCGTCCGGCCACGCAGAGATCCTGGAGCCAGTGCCCGTAACAGCGGCATGGATCAGGGCCCGAACTGCGGGGATCTGTCAGCGCTACCGGAATCAGATATGTCTTCTGATGGAGTAGTGGACCGCGGAGGTGGAGGAGTTATCTGCGGTCGCCCGGGTGTACGGGATGGAGGCCATGATGGAGGAGCTGGTGAGTGACCCACGCCCCTATGTCCCTGAGGGACCCGCCGTTGCGGCTGAGGGACCCGGTCTGCCCCTGGCCCCCATACTGCCTCCGTCTTCCCTGCCCACGTGCCCCGCCGCTGCTGGCCCATCTGGCTTGCGCCCCCCTGCAGCGGCAGCCAAAAGAGTGGCAAGCCCGGAGACTGCGGCAGCTGGCAGCAACCTGCCTGGAGCAGGAACGGATGATAGTGACTCCGGGCCTGACACAGAGCCTGTCTCGGAGGAGGAGGGAGTCGTCGGCTTGCATGACATGGAGGCCACTTACATCCCACGGAGCGGAAATAATGGATATCGGGCGGCCCTTCCCCGTCGCGCCTGCCGTGTGCTGGAGGGGCTGGTACCCGTGTTTCTTCACCTGGGGCCAGGTGAGGAGTATGAAAGTGAGCAGTGAAGGCAGCGGTCCCTCCGTTGCACCGTTGTCCCGGTTGGGACCACCAGCACCGTTAACCTGTTAAATGAAAAGTAATCAAACCGAAGTTTTACCTGATTGTCGACTGTGATTGATCCGGCCGTTGCCGGCAAGTAGTCCCCGTAGGGACCCTATGTACCGTTGCATAAGAAACTGCTTATGAACATGCCTGAGAACTAGCAGGGCACCCACAAACTAGTGGAAATGTAAATATTTTGGACATATTTCCGTTGCCGCCTCCGGAGAGGCTGATTTGGAGGATGGGCCTGGAGGAAAGTGATGGCCCAGGCCCACCACTACCGCAACCGGTGGCGATCCTCTGGTGGTCAGGGGTCCCCCATGGATGTGGGGTCCCCTGAAGTGACCGTAGGGTACGAGACACCGTACCCATTCCGGCTCGGGCAGCCTGGATCTGGACTGGGGTCAAGGGGTGCTGCCCACTTCTTAGGGGCAGCATCAGGGCCAGGTTGTTTGGGTGGGAGAGCGGAAGCCGACCGTTATTAATAAAAATGTGTTGTAACGTTAAAGTACCGTGCCTCCCGTTAAGGGAAGATTCATAAACATGCTTTTGTTGAATGTTTTCATATGTTTTTACCTTTTTCAGTTGAAAATAAAACCGGTGATGGACGGGCAGCCCGCGGATGGTCTGCATTTAACCAAGGGTGAATGTGGCGCCCTGGACTAGCCAGGTCGTCACAGGTACTGCAACAACACACCCCACACCCCGAGATAGGCACATCAGTCAGACACAAATCCTTGTTGCCCCCCTCCAGGGGCTGATGTCCACACCAGGTGGGGTGGAGCCAGGTGGTTGGCCCCACCCACTGAAGAGTTCACAGTCCTGGAGGCGGGAAAGGAAGTTAGTAAAGTTCAGCTCGGGCAGAGCTCGAGAGCAGTAGGGAAGTGGAAGTAGAGGAGCAAACTGACTGTGTCCGGGTACGTGGCCCGGGCACCGAGAGCAAGGTTGGCAGACGGTGGTGGCCATCTGCAGGAGAGGCAGATCAACGCGGAATTGTAGGAACAGGGACGGGCGGTGGCCCGCCGGTACCGAACCAGGGAGCGAAGTGAAGCTAGCACAAACCGGCCGGGCCTGCGGACCCCGACCAGGCTTGGAGTTGCTGTTAAATAGGTCAAATCCGTTAGTGACCGGAACCCCAGGGGTTTCCAAACAGCCAAAACCCGATTGAAGGCAACCGTCCAACCAGCACAAGGGAAATACAGCTACCGCCACAGCTAGAGTTCCCAGGGCCAGAGCCTGCGGGCAAAAGGGCTCCTCCAGCCCATATACATGCTGGGGAGCGGGTTACCGGTGGGAAGCCATCGGGACCGAAGATACACAAAAGGTGCAGGGAAAGGCAGCCACCACCAACCGCCGGGAGAAACCACAGCAGCCGGCTGCGGGACCAGTCCTTCCAGCCGTTTGTTTTACCAGAGACTTTGCATCCATTTGTGGCTGAGTGAGTACTACCATGCCGCCCGGCACTGCGCTGCGCAGCCAAGCGACCCTGCACCTTGCCAACCCTGCCTCCCCGTCACCTCACCGGGCCCCGGGACCACCAACCCCCCTACCCACGGAGGGGAGAGAAACATCCCAGTTGCTCTCTGCCATCGCTCCCGGGATCCCCGTCAACAGCAGCGTTGGTGCCCCAACCTCACCACAAACCGTGGGTGGCGTCACGGACCAAATCCCCCAAACCACACTAACCCCCTTTTCACTCACGGGCGAGGAGCGCCACTCAAGTCCCCGGATCCGGCCCACCGCTCAAGCCAACAAGCAGCCATCGCAGCAGCGTCGGACCTGAGCGTTAGCGAGTGCAGCGCAGCGGCGTCCCTCCCCGCCCGCGACAGCAGCACTAGTGATATATTTTGTCTTTCCTTCTGGGAGGTCTCTAATTTGTATATTTCTTCCCATGAAGATAATAAGAAAGATTTCTGGAAGTGTCTCAGATTTTATGCTTTTTTTTACTTTCCTAGTCAAAGAAGGATCACAGAAAGTATTACGCTGGAACAGGACATTGACAACCTGTGTGTTAATCTGCTAAGAGGATAGAATCTTGCTTCAAAACCAAACTATTTGAGTGGATAGACTATAGGGAGGAGACAGAGGAGCGTCATCTTTCTAGGCTAGCTTCAATGGAGCCATACAGGAGCTGCTCTGTCCTTTATAATTAAAGCATGTCCAGCTTCCTACAGCTAGATGCCATTTTCATACAGTATATACAGAGACCAATTGCTATAAGTATGTGTGAGTTCAATATCTAAACCATTTATTTATACTGAATATAACTGCGGCTTATTCAAGAAAACCCATCAGCACAATTTGTAATGTAAAGACATGGCCGTAATGGTGCTGAGATACAGATTAAATTGATACCTTTGGTCAACAAATCCACTTTGTGGTTCTTTAATCACCATTTGACATTTTCTGATAATTACATTTTGGTGCACAGAGGCCTCACTATACACTGGACTTTCTCTTCCCTGTCTGTGATTCCCCAGCCCCTCCGCCTGCTCTGGTCTTTGAATGATAGATCACTGCTGATATTTCAAACAGAGGAGGCAGGTCATTCAAAGGCTAGAGGCAGACAGAGGGTCCAGGGAATCACAGACAGGGAGGAGAAGACCCAGTGCATCTAAATAGAATTTAATTAACAGAAAACTACAAATGGTGATTAAAAAAGAACCACAAAGCATATTTCTTCACCAAATGTATCAATTGAATCTTTATTACAGCACCAGTATAGCCTTGTCATTACCTTATACTACAAAATGATGATGACAAGTTTCCTTTAAACCAGTCAATAGTGGACAGAAATGGATACATTGGTCTTCAAAAATATGTTCTGCAGCAGTCAAGGTGTGTATTATAGAAAATAATGGACTTGTTACTACACTTTATGAAGAAAAGTCATAAGTTCTGTATCTTCCTTAAATATATGTATATGTGTGCTCATGATAACATCCACTTTGTTGGTCTTCTTTAATTAAGTGACAGTTCTTAGTAGCCATTACCTTCTCTAGAAAGTAGATAAATCTAGATGATGTGTTATGTTTTTATAGGGCACCATATTCATCTTATTGACCATAACTTTTCACGGCCTACTTTTATGAACTTTGCTCTAGATTGTTTTATGAACGCTTGCCAGATTTATCCACTGAGATGTTGTAATTCAATGTAACCCTTTGCAAACGGAGAGGTTAGGTCAATGGATTAATATGCTATATGGCCTTCCGATATTGTACACCAAGGGTAAAGCGGAGGAAGATGTAATAAGAATTTCAGCAGTATAGCTCTGGCATGTTTAAAGTATGGTGACATAAATACCAAACATGACTTGTGACCTTCTGCTTTCGCAGTCCTGACCACTGAGGATTAGAATTGATTTTTGCTGTCTTTGTATATGAGATTTTAGCTTGGCCTCTGGTTTCATTGACTGGGAAGCGTTTAAAAGCAGCTGCAGTATAGGCTGTATAGACAGTTGAGGGTTGGAAATTCAGCAGAAATTTGGTTCATTATCATATATTGATGATCTCAGGTCACTTTGAGAAGTCGGGTTTGTAGTTACACATAAAAAGAAAAATATCAATTTTTACAAGATTTTTTTAAATTAAGACTTATTTTTACAATGGTAGGAAAAAGTAATAAAACCTCCGACTCTTCCGCCCAGATAGATCTACATTGAAATAGAAAAATAGATTGAAAATGTAAATTGTTCGAACACAGCTGAAAATGCCTTTGTAAATGGCAGTGGAGATGCCATTTGATTCTGTATATTTTGATATAATATAGTGGGTCGCTCTGGGGGCAAGATGCGCTAATGTGAGGGACTGGTGGTAACTTCGTATTGTCTGTATATAATAGGATGAATGAAGGGAAAGCTGTATTCAACACCTGCTACTATAGTTGTACTATATTGAACATTTCATATTAGCAATCCTATTCTGAGTTGTCTGTTGTAGATCTTATTTTATTAACATTCTTCATTCTATGATGTAAGGTCAGAAAGGTTTTTGTCCTTGAAAGCAATCACAATCCTATTGTGTCTCTACTGTGGCGCTTGTATGTTTAGAAAGCATATTTGTGATGGCTTTAACATTGTGATAAAATATGATTTTCAGAAAAATATGTATAGAGTGAATAGAATTAGTCGGTAGACCCAGTATATAAATATGGGGGTTTATCTGTGCTATGAATCACATTATTTAAACACTTTCTTCTATTTCAAATTTTCATTTTGTGTGTTTTAACCTCTTCATGGCCGGGCTATTTTTCCCAGTTTTGTTTTTTCCACCCCTTCCTCGAAGAACCATAACTTTTTTATTTTTCCATCCAAATAGCCGTATAAGGGCTTGTTTTTTGAGATGACTTTTTCTTTTGAATAACACCATTCATTTTATCATGTGATGGACTGGAAGATAGGAAAAAAATTTCAAGGGCATTGAAATTGCAAAAAAAGTGCAATTTCACAATATTTTTTTTAAATTTATTTTCTTTATTTACCATGTAATTTTTTTTCTTTTACTTAAGTGATGAAATTTTTTGGGAAATTTGTCAAAAAAATTGCTTGTATCGCTATTTTCCGAGGTCAGTATCTTTTCAATTTTTGGGATATATGTTTGTCTGAGGGCTTGTTTTTTGCTCTGTGAGTTGATGTTTTTACTGATACTATTTTGGGTAGTTGAAATCTTTTGATTGTCTCCTATTGCATTTTACTGTAATGTTATGGCAGCCCAAGAAACATAATTCTGGCATTTTAATTTTATTTCACTTTACACCATTTACCAATTGAATTAATTTATTTTATATTTTGATAGATTTTTTTTAATTTATTTTTTACTTTATTTTTAATGGGGCAAAAAAGGGTGATTTGAACCTTTATAGCTTTTTAATTTATTCAAAATATTTCTTTTCACATTTTACTGTTTTTATTTTTCCTCTAATGGAACTTGAACGTGCGATTATTTGATTGCTTGTGCTATACATAGCAGTGCATCAGCACTGCTATGTATTGCGAAAATCTCGGTCTTCCATACACTGATTTCCACATGACAAGCACTTGGGTTCTTCAGTAGACCCCCATTTGTTATCTATCGGCATCCTGCAATAACATCATGGAGGCACTGATGGGCGCATGGAATGACACCCCCACCCACTGGTGCGCATTAAATGCCGCTGTCAGAGATTGACAGAAGCATTTAACAAGCCAAAACCTGTGGGCAGAGCTCTATTTCCCCGGAGATAAAAATCTAGCCATCATCTGCCGGAAAAGGTGTAGGCTCAGCATTCGAGTCCACATCAAAGTTAGGGCCACGATATATGATGCAACTGTACTTCAAATGTCGTGAAGTGGTTTATTTTTACCTTCCTTTTTCCCGCTATATATATATTTTTTTCCTATATATTATTTAAACTTTTTTTACTACCTTTCACTCAATTTTTTAGTCTATTAAGGTGAGTTAATCATTTGATCTCCTGTACTATATACTGTAAAACTTTGGTATTGCAGTTTATTAAAAAAAAAGCCATTTCCTATGAAGCCTGGCTACAGGATGGGCTTCATGAGGGTACAAAGATGGCACCATTGGTACCTCACAATCTTGCACACATGTACCAGAACTATGTACCGTAGAACTATGTACCGTAAATATTGCTGTCAGAGACTGCCAATGGTATATAAAAAGTCAAATAGATGGAATTGGAACTAGCTTCAATCACTCCATTTACAGGCAGGTGCCTGATGTATAACCCAACCAGCACCCATCGTGTTTGGAGTGGGCTTAGTTTCTGATCCCGCTTCATACACCATCACCCAGTAACCCAGTATAGGATGTATTCTTTCAGTATGATTTCTGGAAAGGTTCACATTCAGTGAAGGGTTCAGGTCATATTTGATATTACAGTCATGTAATGTCTGGTGTTAATGTCTGTATCTATGTTATAAAAAATCTTACACTTTTCAATCTGACCATTGAGCATCACAGTTGGCTGAAACATCCTGTCCTGTAGACACAATTTTTCAATGGTTATCTCATTATCATCATTACATAAAAGACAAAACTGGAAGGTGACACTTACAATTGAAACCAGAAGTTTGCATACATTATCTAAAAAGACACATAGGCTATGTTCACACTGGGCGTTTTTGTAGCGTTTTTTAGCTGCAGATTTGCCTTGGTTTTATGCAAATCCATGCTAATAAAACACTGCTTTTTACAGTCCCTGCAAAGTCTATGAGATTTCTGAAATCTCATGCACACACACACAAAGATAACAGGATTTTTTCCTGGTGGTTTTGTGAATACCTCCAGTTTTGCTGCGTTCTGAAAAGAATGAACATGTCAATTCTTTTCAGCGCTTTTGCTACAGTTTTTACCCTAGCGTCAGATGGACTTGCAGATAACATGCAAATCCACCTGTCACTAGATACCTGGAATTGATCCAGGGTATCTGGCCGGCACTTAAATGGTGGTGGGGATAGGGGGATTGGAGCAGGCGTGGTATATTTACTGAATCACCGGCGTGGCTGTACGCTCCTGCGGATCCTCCAGTTCCCCACCCATTCCATATTCACTGTTTTCATCTATGATTGGTTGCAGTCAGATGCGCCCCCAGCATCTGACTGCAACCAATCACAGACCTGTCTATACAGAGAATGAGTGAGTGAGCTGCTCATTCAGCGGTGACCTCACCCAGGCTATTTACAGTCACAGGTATCGCCAACTGTAACCGGAAATCACTTGAGTGAAGTGACCACTGATCGTGTGGCTCATTCATTCTCTGGACCTCACAGCGGGCAGTCCTGTTCAATGGCCGCTCGCTGCGATCTTCAGATGTAGCAGAGCTGAATCGCTGTGGGACCTCGTGTGGATTACATCGAAACTGCAGGGGTGATTATGGTGTTAATAAATTGGTGAAAGAGGGGCCTTTTTGTATTTGATTTCAAATAAAGGATTTTTTCTGTGTTTGTGTTTATTTCTTGTCACTTATTACAGATTGGTGATGGGGGTGTCTCGTAGACGCCTGCCATTACCAATCTAGGGCTTAGTCGCAGCTAGGAGCTGTGAGTGACTCCTTATTACCCCGATTGCCACTGCACCAGGGCAATTCGGGAAGAGTCGAGTAAAGTGCTGGGATTGTCGCACCTAATGGATGTGACAATCCAGGGCTGCTGCAGGCTGATATTTTTAGGCTGGGAGGATCCAGCCTGAGAATACCAGCCCCCAGCTGTGGGCTTTATCATGTCTGGGTATCAAAATTTGGGGGGACCATACGCTGGTTTTTTTCAATTTTTTATTTAAATGATTTAAAAAACAGCATGGGCTCCCTCTAATTTTGATACCCAGCCAAGATAAGCACAGCTGTAGGGCTGCAGCCTGTGGCTGTAGGCTTTATCTGTGCTGGGTAGCATAATATGGGGGGACCCTAAGTCATTTTTTTAATTTTTTTTTTTTTTTACTGTCCAATAGACCCACAGACTCCAGTGGGGGGTGGAGGATTCAGTGAATATGCATTGAGACTAATGAGCAGCACCAGGCGTAAGAGAAGGGGGAAGGGGCCGGGCACCACCTACAGTGATATCTCAGAGCTATGTGCCATGTACTGAACGTGTTAGAGAGCAGCGAAAAAAATAGTACATATAAGGCACCAAGCTGTCTTCATATAGGAAATAATATTATGGACCGTGATTGTGCAAAAACATACACGTTTATTTTTAACAGCAATAGCACCAGATGCAGGTGGGGCTGCGGAAGCTGGTACAATGATCCTAGAATGTATGGGCTCCTACCAGGTTAGTGGGTGTGGCTATCTGGGTTAGTGGGCGTGAATGGCTTGGTTAATGAACTTGGAGATGTTTTCTTCTTGCCACTTCAATCATGCTTGCCCCCCTGCCCCTCGTCTGATAAGGGCCTGTTGAAGACTGCATACCTGGAAGGAGCCCATACACTCTAGAATCTACTGGAGACTGGTAAGTATAGTGCACTTGCTTTACTTTTTTTTTTTTCTTTCTACCTTTTTTTTACTACCCGACTGCCGAATCCAGGTCAATCTCAGCCCGGATCAGCACTCAGATACTCTTGAACCCTTGCTGGTCTTGACAGCACATAAAAAAACGCTGTAAAAACGCACAAAAAACACACCAAAAACGCACCAAAACCGCAAATGACTCCCAGGAGACATCCTGCCACAAGATTAGGTTTTGGTCAGGAAAAAAACCGCTGCAAAAACATCCTGTGTGAACATAGCCGTAATAAGCACCTTAATAAGCACCTTAATAAGCATGTTTTTCTCACTATCTGACATGAAATCAAAATAAACTTTTCCCGTTTTAGGTCAATTAGAAACCAAAATTATTTATATTTGCCAAATGCCAGAATAATGAGAGTGAGAGAATGTTTTAAGGCCTTTTTATTACTTTCTTCAAAGTCAAACGTTTACGTACAGTAAGAGTACTATGCCTTTAAACAATATGGGACAGCCCATATGATGCTATCATGTCTTTGGAAGCTTCTGGTTTATTGTCAACATCTGATTTAATTACAGACACACCTGTGGATGCATTTCAACTCCATAACCCCGGGCCGATTTTCCTATTTCATTGTTTTTTTGCTCGCCTTTTTCCAAGGGCCGTAACTTTTTATTTTTCCATCAATCTTGCCATATGACGGCTTGTTTTTTGCAGAATAAGTTGTGCTTTAAAATGAAACCATACATTTTACCATATAGTGTACTGGAAAATGGAAAAAAAATTCCAAATGCAGAAAAATTGAAAAGAAAAAGTGCAATTGCATTACAGTTTTTGGGGTCTTTTATTCACAGTGTTCACTATATGGTAAAACTGATGTATTGGTGGGATTCCTCAGGTTGGTACGCGTTTGTAGGCACCAAACATGTATAAGTCTACTTTTATCTAAGGGGTTAAAAAAAATTCAGAAGTTAGTCCAAAAAAAGTGAAGTAATTTTTGCGCTATTTTCCATGACCCGTAGCATTCTCATATTTTGGGATCTATGGGTCAGTGACAGCTTATTTTTTGTGTCTCGATCTGCCATTTTTAATTGTTCCATTTTTTGCACAGATATTATGTTTTGATCACCTGTTATTGCATTATGCACAAAATTTACGGCAACCAAAAAATGTAATTTTGGCATTTGGAATTTTTTTGCCGCTATGCTATTTACCGATCAGATTAATTGATTTTACATTTTGATAGATCTGGCATTTCTGAGTGTGGCAATATCAAATGTGTGGCTATTTTTTTTTAACACTTTAAAACACTTCAATAGGGTGGTTAATTAAAGTTTTAGGTTTTTTTATTTTTTTTTATTTTTTTAAAACTTTTTTTACTTTTTTCATTTTACTAGCTCCCCTATGTGACTATAAGGATCAGTAGTCTGATCACTCATTCATTTCTGTTGATTACAGCTACAAAGCTGAGATCACCAGAAATGCTCATGTCTTGTAACAGGCAGCACTCGGCCGGCTGAAACAGGAAGTGAGTAATGTGAGCTACAGGCATCATCACATGAACCTGTGCTACCATGGCAACCATCGGCGGCAGTGCTCACATCAATGAAGTCGGGTAAGTGTACATTTACCGCGACAGGCATTTAAATCACGCTGTCAAATTTTGACAGTGCAATTTAACGGGTAAACTTGCACAAGTAGATCGCAGATCCACCAATGCCTGCGAGGCACTTATGTCTGCTGTAAAAATCAGCAGACATGTGCGCAGATCACCACCAGTTGCCCGCAGCAGCTGCAGGTGATTACACTGTGATAGTTGACGATGTACCAGTACGACCCGCGGTCATTAAGGGGTTAATACACACATGAAACACACTGCTTCTTTGTGTAGCATCATGAGAAAGTCAAAAGAAATCAGCCAAGATCTCAGGAAGAGAATTGGGGAGATGCATAAGTCTGGTTCATCCTCGGGTGCAATTTTCAGATACCTGAAGGTGCCTTGTTTATCTGTACAAACAATTTTATGCAAGTACAAAGAAGGTGGACATGTCCAGAAATCATACCATTCAGGAAGCAGACAGGTTCTGTGTACCAGAGATAAACGTGCTTTGGTCAGACGTGTGCATATCAACCCAAGAACAAAAGCAAAAGACCTTGATGCCGGTAAGATTGCGTCATAAGTAGAGTTGAGCGATGTTCGATTCGAACGGTTCGCCAATTTCAAATTCGAGTGATTTTGGGCGGTGTTCGAGTCGTTCGACGAACTCGAACGATTTGCTTCAAGTTCGGCTGTTCGATTTACGTTTGATAACGGTTTGATTACCAAAAGCGTGGCTTTTCACAGTAAGGCCATGTGCGCACGTTGTGTATTTGCATGCGTCCTGCATCCCCAGCACAATCCCTCTCTCTTTCCTACTCATCGATCACGGGCCGGCGCTGCACGGCTGTCACACAGCTCCAGCGGCTTTTACTCTTTTGAAAATGGCTGCCGCTTCATTATTCAATCTGTTATTCCCTGCTTTCCCCGCCCACCGGCGCCCATGATTGGTTGCAGTCAGACACGCCCCCACGCTGAGTGACAGCTGTCTCACTGCAACCAATCACAGCCGCCGGCGGGCAGGTCTATATAGTGCAGTAAAATAAATAAATGAATAATAATAAAAAAAAAAAATGCGGTTCCCCCCAATTTTGATACCAGCCAGGATAAGCCACACGGCTGAAGGCTGGTATTACCAGGATGGGGAGCGCCACGTTACGGGGAGACCACCACCCTAACAATATCAGCAGGCAGCCGCCCGGAATTGCCACATCCATTAGATGCACAGTCCCGAGACTCTACCCAGCTCATCCCGAATTGCCCTGGTGCGGTGGTAATTGGGGTAATAACGGGGTTAATCATGGCAGGCATCTCCCCGAGATACCATCCATGATTAACCTGTAAGTGAAAGTAAATAAACACACACAACGAAAAATCCTTTATTTGGAATAAAAGACAAAAAAACACCCTCTTTCACCATTTTATTAAAATCCCCAAATACCCTTTCAAGTCCGGCGTAATCCACAGAGGTCCCGCGACGCATCCAGCTCTGCTACATGAAGCTGACAGGAGCGCCATAGAACACAAGCACTCTGTGTCAGATCCACGGAGCAGCTGAAGTGAGCCGCGTTGTCACCGGGGACATCACTGAGGTAATGCCTGAGTGTGCGGTGATGATGGGGGTTGTAGTGCCTGCGTGTGTGCGAGGATGATGAGTGCCGTAGTGCCTGCGTGTGTGCGAGGATGATGAGTGCCGTAGTGCCTGCGTGTGTGCAAGGATGATGAGTGCCGTAGTGCCTGCGTGTGTGCGAGGATGATGAGTGCCGTAGTGCCTGCATGTGTGCGAGGATGATGAGTGCCGTAGTGCCTGCGTGTGTGCGAGGATGATGAGTGCCGTAGTACCTGCATGTGTGCGAGGATGATGAGTGCCGTAGTGCCTGTATGTGTGCGAGGATGATGAGTGCCGTAGTGCCTGTGTGTGTGTGAGGATGATGAGTGCCGTAGTGCCTGCATGTGTGTGAGGATGATGAGTGCTGTAGTGCCTGCGTGTGTGCGAGGATGAGTGTGGTAGTGCCGGTGTTTGCCCTCCCATCCATCCATCCATCCCTCCATCCATTCATCCATCCCTCCCTCCATCACTCCATCCATCCATCCCTCCATCCATTCATCCCTCCCTCCATCTCTACATCCATTTATCCCTCCCTTCATTCCTCCCTCCATCCATCCCTCTATCCCTCCATCCATCCCTCCATCTCTTCCTCCATCCCTCCATCCCTCAATCCATCCCTCCATCCCTCCATCCATCCATCCATCCATCCATCCCTCCATCCATCTATTCATCCATCCCTCCATCTCTCCCTCCATCCATCCCTCCATCTCTCCATCCATTCATCCATTCATCCCTCCATCCATCCATCCATCCCTCCCTCCATCCATCCATCCATCCATTCATCCATCCCTCCATCTCTCCCTCCATCCATCCCTCCATCTCTCTCTCCATCCATCCCTCCATCTCTCCATCCATTCATCCCTCCATCCATTCATCCCTCCATCCCTCCCTCCATCCATTCATCCATCCCTCCATCCATCCCTCCATCCATCCCTCCATCCCTCCAACCATCCATCTATTCATCCATCCATTCATCCATCCATTCATCCATGCCTCCATCTCTCCCTCCATCCATCCCTCCATCTCTCCATCCATTCCTCCCTCCATCCCTCCATCCATCCCTCTATCCCTTCATCCATCCCTCTATCTCTCCATCCATCCATCCCTCCATCCATCCATCCATCCCTCCATCCCTCCATCCATTCATCCATCCCTCCATCTCTCCCTCCATCCATCCCTCCATCTCTCCATCCATTCATCCCTCCATCCATTCATCCCTCCATCCATCCATTCATCCATCCATTCATCCACCCTCCCTCCATCCATCCCTCCATCTCTCCATCCATCCATCCCTCCATCCATCCATCCATCCATCCATCCATCCATCTATCCATCCCTCCATCCCTCCATCCATCCATCCATCCATTCATCCATCCATTCATCCATCCATTCATCCATCCCTCCATCTCTCCCTCCATCCATCCCTCCATCTCTCCATCCATTCATCCCTCCATCCATTCATCCCTCCATCAATCCATCCATTCATCCATCCCTCCACCCTCCCTCCATAAATCCCTCCATCTCTCCATTCATTCATCCCTCCATCCATTCATCCCTCTATTCATTCATCCCTCCATCCATTCATCCCTCCATCCATCCATCCAGTCCATGTGAAAAGAGACGGAAGGCACTCACCAAATATTTGGTAAAAAAAGCTGTTTAATTCGACCATCAGGTCAGGGGGAAAGGCATGGCCTTTCATTGGAATGAGCACTGTGGCCAGAATGCAAGGAAATTTACAAGCCATATAATGCATGTATAAACCTGAAATAGGAAGACTGAGCGGTCAGCTCGCTGAATGGTGCCAGTGTTTCCTCCTTTCACTGTTATATTGGAATGAGCAACATAGCCAGAATGCAATGAAATTTACAAGCCATATAATGCGTGTGTAAACCTGAAATAGGAAGATTGAGAGGTTAGCTCACTGAATGGTGCCAGTGTTTCCTCCTTTCACCATCCTTCCATCCATCCTTGCAGCTGAGCAATCTGCTTCTGGATTCTCTACTGTAATATAGAGGTCAAGATTAACAAGTCTTCCTAGACAGTGGCTCAATGGATAGCGCTACTGCCTAAGGAGAATTAGTTTATGAATTTGAATCCCGGCCGTCACAGTAAAGAATTTAATTTATTTTTAATTTTAAATTATAATTATTATTTATTTATTTCTAATTTAATTTAATTATGCACTGAGGGGAGGAGTCGGACATCAGCTGTGAGCCGCAGGACACACCTCTAAAATCGGAGCAAGTCATGGAATGAGGCTGCATTGCTCTCTCCTCTCTCTCCTCTCTCTCGTCTCTCTTTTCTCTCTCTCCTCTCTCTCTCTTCATTCTCTCTCTTCTCTCCTCTTCTCTCTCTCCTCTCTTCTCTCTCTCTCTTCTCTCTCTCTCTTCTCTCTCTTCTCTTTTCTCTCTCTCAGACCTGTGATGATCAGCTGATGCGGTCACCTGACGGAATCAGCTGACACTATAAGTCGAGCGGTGAGGCTGGCTTTTTACCGCCTGGCCGGCTAAACTATCACCTGCTGCTGTTGGACAGGAGTCTGCACAGAAGTGTGTAGTTTTTTTTTTTTGCACTGATGCATCAGCTGATTGTATAAAAACCGTTTATACAATCAGCTGCTGTGTCATGTGATTCAGGCTTTTGAACCTGACACATCATCTGATCGCTTTGCCTTCCAGCAAACCGATCAGATGATATTGGATCCGGATTGGATGCGCGGGACCCTTGACCCAGGATTACTGCAGAGGGGGGTTCTTTATTTCAATAAAGATGGAGTCACTAATTGTGTTGTGTTTTATTTCTAATAAAAATATTTTTCTGTGTGTTGTGGTTTTTTTTTATTTGTACTAGAAATTCATGGTGGCCATGTCTAATATTGGCGTGACACCATGAATTTCGGGCTTAGGGCCAGTTGATAATATACAGCTAGCTCTAACCCCATTATTACCCAGCGAGCCACCCATCACCAGGGCAGCTGGAAGAGTTGGATACAGCACCAGAAGATGGCACGTCTATGAAAACGCCATTTTCTGGGGCAGCTGCGGGCTGCATTTTGCAGCAGGGGTGCCTAGAAAGCTTGGGCACCCTGCGCTGCGGATTCCAATCCCCAGCTGCCTAGTTGTACCTGGCTGGACACAAAAATGGGGCGAAGCCCAAGTCGTTTTTTGTTTTTTTTTTTAATCATTTCATGAAGTTCATGAAATAATTAAAAAAAAAAGGGCTTCCCTATATTTTTGGTTCCCAGTCGGGTACAAATAGGCAGCTGGGGTTGGGGGCAGCCCGTAGCTGCCTGCTGTACCTGGCTAGCATACAAAAACATGGCGAAGCTCACGTCATTTTTTTGGGGGGGGCAAAAAACTCCTGCATACAGTCCTGGATGGAGTATGCTGAGCCTTGTAGTACTGCAGCTGCTGTCTGCTGTCTGTCTGTATGGAGGAGAGGAGACAGCAGCTGCAGAACTACAAGACTCAGCATCCTCCATCCAGGACTGTATGGTGGAGGGAGAGGCAGGGGGAGCAGAACTGCAAGGCTCAGCATACTTCATCCACTAGTGTATGCAGGAGAGCAGACAGCAGCTGCAGAACTACAAGACTCAGCATGCTCGATCCAGGACTGTTTGCTGGAGGGAGAGGCAGGGGGAGCAGAACTACAAGGCTCAGCATGCTCCATTCACTAGTGTATGCAGGAGAGTAGACAGCAGCTGCAGACCTACAAGGCTCAGCATACTCCATCCAGGACTTTATGCAAGAGTTTTTTGCCCACCAAAAAATGATGTGGGCTTCGCCATATTTTTGTACGCTATCCAGGTACAGCAGATATGGCTGCCACCAACCCCCAGCTGCCTATTTGTACCCGGCTGGGAACTAAAAATATAGGGAAGCCCTTTTTTTAATTACTTCATGAATTTCATGAAATAATTAAAAAAAAAACGACTTGGGTTTTGCCCCCTTTTTGTGTCCAGCCAGGTACAACTAGGCAGCTGGGGATTGGAATCCGCAGAACAGGTTAGCCCGAGCTTTCTGGACCTCTCTGCTGCGAATTGCAGTCCGCAGCCGCCCCAGAAAATGGCGCTTTCATAGAAGCGCCATCATTTGGCGCTGTATCCAACTCTTTCAGCTGCCCTGGTGACGGGTGGCTTACTGGGTAATAATGGGTTAATACTAGCTTTGTTTTACTAGCTAGTTTTAAGCCAGAGATTCTTAATGTCAGGCAAGTTTGCCATTAAGAATCTCCAATAAAGGGTTAAAAAAAGACACCACACAGAGAAAAAATACTTTAATAGAAATAAATACACAGACACACTTAGAGACTCCATGTTTATTACTCCCTGTCAGCCCTCCACGATCCTGGTCTTCTGTCTTCTTTCTCCTTCAACCCATGCAGCTATGCTACATCAGAAAGCACTGCATGGGAGGAAGACGCTGCTGCTCCCGTGCAGTCTAATCACTCAGTGAGTGAGCAGAGGCTGTGGGTTGTAAGCGGTGACATCACCACTGCCACCGTTGCTAAAGTAATCTTACAGGCGGGTTACTATAGCAACGGTGCTCCGATCACGTGATTCCCGGTGCCACAATTCACCGGCTGTGCCAGCCAGTCCCTGCATGTGGGCTGAGTCTGTAAAGAGCGCCGACATGCAGGAACGGGGAAGCCGACCATGTACCAGAGCATCTCACCGGTACACGGAGATGCTGGAACGAGCACCGCGTACCGGAAAGATGCACTGACAGGACCTAGCATGACGTCTAGCTATGGGACCAGTCTGTAGCCAATGAGATAATAGACACGTGACTGGTCACATGCTATGACGACATCACGGAAGGTCCTATCATCAGTGCTGGTTACCGGGAGGACGCAGCGATTATCGGAAGGAAAAGCAGCGGGAGACCAAGTCCAGGATGCGTCGCGGGGACCTGTAAGTGTAATGGCAATGTTTATTAATTGTATGTGTATATATATATATATAATGTGTTTGTATGTGTTTGTGTTTGCCTGCCCTTGTTTTCAATGGGGTTCGAAGGTGTTTGTCGAACGTTCGTCGAATGTTCACCGGACTAAGGCGCCGTTCGACAAACCGAACCGAAATCTAACACTAGGGGGGTGGCGCAACACTAGTCATAAGCCACAGTGAAACAAGTACTGTATCAACATGGGCTGAAAGGCCACTCTGCCAGGAAGAAGTCATTACTCCAAAAGAAACATAAAAAAGCCAGCTTAATGTTTGAACATGCTCACAGGAACAAACACCTTAATATTTGGAGACATGTCCTGTGGTCTGAAGAAACTAAAATTGAACTGTTTGGCAATAATGACATTCGTTACGTTTGGAGGAAAAAGGTAGAAGCTTTGAAGCCTAAGAACACCATCCCAACTGTGAAACACAGGGTGGCAGCATCACGTTGTGGGGTTGTTTTGCTGCAGGAGGGACTGGTGCACTTCACAAAAGAAGTGGCATCATCAGGAAAAAAGATTATGTGGCAATACTGAAGCAAAACATCAACACATCAGCCAGGAACTTGAAGCTTGGGCGGAAATGAATCTTTCAAATGGACAATGACCCAAAACATACTGCCAAACTGGTTACTAAATGGCTTAAGGATAAAAAAGTCAATGTTTTGGAGTGACCATCACAAACCCATGATCTCAATCCTATTAAAAATTTATGGGCAAGCTGTAAAGGCAGTTGTGAGCAAGGTGACTTACAAACACGGCTCAGTTACACCAGTTCTGACAGGAGGAATGGGCCCAATTTCCTACCAACTATTGTGAGAAAAACTAAGGGAAAAATTATGAAAATATACCCTGCTTTTTTTTTTTTTATCAAAAACAGTGTTTACTAAGTACCCTATGTTTATATGCACTATGCTTTTATTTAGTTACAGCAGGGTATAGTATATGTTCATAATTTTTCCCTTGGTTTTTCTAAGTCTTATGGCCAGTGTGATCATGAGCTTACAAGCTCCATGTATACCATCTCATACTCTGGCTCACTTTTTTGTTTTTTTTGTTTTTATTGTGAGAAGCTTGTGGAAGGATATCCAAAATGTTTGATCCAAGTCATACAGTTTAAGGGCAATGGTACCAAATACTAATGAAATGTACGTAAACTTTTGATTTTGCAGAAAATAATAAAACTGCCTTACAACATTCTCTCTCATTATTGTGGCATTTGGCAAATATAAATAATTTTGGTAATCCTAATTGACCGAAAATGGCAAAGGTTTATTCAGAACATAAAACAATGTATATTGTGAACATAGGAATGTGAAAATGCATTACTGCAAAGAAAACATGAAAAATGGGAAAAAACTTTTTGGGAAAAAATTTGTTATTTTGGAAAAAGAATTGGCCAAGTGACCTTAGGTGTTTTAATTTTCCTTTTGCAGGTTCTTCTCTAGCCCTTATAAAGAGGTCAAGAATGATACGAAAAGAGGCATAAATTTAGATTACGACCCAGTTGAGAGTTATACCTTGGTGTGGTAACTGGGCTCGAGTAAACATGGTCAATTTTATTTGCAAAATAACTCATTTTTTTCCCCAAACCATTTTTTCATGTTTTCTTTGCAGTAATGCATTTTCACATTCTAATGTTCACAATATACATCTTTTTGCTTTTTCCCCCTCCCTCTACTTGAGTGCAGCTGCTCTTTTTGATAATGTATGCTATGTTCAGTTTGGACCAGTTCAGACTATAAGATTAGGAAGTGCCGGCAATTCTTGTATTTTGAACCATGTGGAAGACTGTTAAACATACTGGAAGCATTATCTGCCATCCAATTTACCATCTGTTTGCACTGTTCAGGCTTCACACAGGTGCCACATACCCCTGTCAAGTGGGACAGGGAGATAGGTTTTATGGATATTAGTTGTGCTCCCAGAACAGGCACAGTTTCACCTTCCCAATGGCCTTGGGCTTTGCGTGCACCATCAGCAGCATGTCCACTTCCCTGTCCCTTACCACACGCCTTGCACATTTTAAATTAGGCAGATACTATATATACCTGCAGACTTCTGGTATTAATAGGGAAAATAAAATATGTAGCCCTGAAAAGCACTTTGAACTTTAGGTTTCAGCAGCAGGGTAACTATAGAAGGACTGTTTTGCAATAGATCCTGCCTACATGCTTTCTTTACACTGAGCTCTCCTTCCTAGATCAACTCTCATTGAACTGAAGTGTGCCGAGCTTCGTACCCCCGGGTCTTATATAAGACGTGATGACGCAATGCGGCCGGCTAATCACAGTTATGCCAACAGGCAACATGACTATGGCATTACTGTTTATGGCAGACAATCTCTGCATGTTGATTGGCTGTGAAAAAGACGCAAAATATGAAGGATGGGGACTCGAGCATTTTGCTTGAGCAACCGCAATACTCAATTGAAGAACGAGCATGCCCAAGCACCCCAATGCTCAATCGTGTATCAATTATCGAGCAGTGGCAACCATGCTTGTGTATAATTACTTATTGTGGTATTTATGTAGGCAATGTATCGGATAAATGCAACTGTACACTGTTTTAATTAGTAATCTGTCTTTAAAAGGATCGACTGTTCAATATTACTCCAGAAAGATGCATTTGTTGCATGCAGAATATTGGTTATGACATTTTAAGTTGCCTAAGAAGAATGAAGCCTGGGTGAGGAAGAAATTACATTTCGATGTACTATAACCTCTGACCAGCTAGATAAATCATGGAACTTGGACTCCTGACAGGTGAGGATGAAAGACCTCCAAGTATTTCTAAGTAATATTTTTATTTCTATCTTTATCCTATACTGCATTGACAGGAAAAGAAATGCCACTTTTGTACAGATATTGGCAAGATCTAATAATATCTGTCATATATTATTTATTACTTCCTAATCTAGAAGCCTTAGATCGTTCTGCTTATATTAGATTTGATAATACAGTTGGAATCTAATTGTGTCTGAATGTAAAAACAAATTGAGAGTTAACAAACAAAAAAAACAGTAAATGTGGCCATAAATTGCATGATTGCCTGCAACATACAATACCAACAAAAACATAACAATAAAAATTAAGAGAATATAATGATTTTCTACATTCAAAGTAGAGTAATTTTAGGGGAAGTTTTTACATAGTCTCATAAAACGTGCAACCCTGAAGACTCATTTGTAAGGAAGAACATAGGTACATTTGTGAATAATGTAACCCTGTGTGGATTGCAGACTCTGTGTGGACTACGTTGAGCTCATTTGAGAGTATAAAGGCCACTTTACACACAGCAATATTGCTAGCGATGTCGCTGGTGAAAGCACCCGCCCCCGTCGGTTGTGCGTCACGGGCAAATCGCTGCCCGTGGCGCACAACATCGCTAGGACCCGTCACACGGACTTACCTGCCTAGCAACGCTGCTGTGGCTGGCAAACCGCCTCCTTTCTAAGGGGGCGGTTCGTTCGGTATCCCAGCGGCGTCACTAAGCGGCTGCCCAATAGAAGCGGAGGGGCAGAGATGAGCGGGCAGAACATCCCGCCCACCTCCTTCTTCCTGGAATGCTTTTTCTAAAGATCGCTTTATCTATGCTAGTGTATACAGGGACGGTTAGGCAGGGATTAGCAATATACATCCAGAAATGCTCGTGGTTCAGGGTACATATTTTACCTGACAGGTTCCCTTTAGGCTATGTGCGCACGTTACGTCTTTTCTAGCGTTTCCGCAGCTTTTTGAACTGCAGCGTTTTAATGCAAAAATGGAAGCGTTTTGATTTCCAAGCAAAGTCTATGGAAAATAGGGATTTCTTGTGCGCATAATGCTTTTAAAAACGCAGCGTTTTAGTTGCAGAAAATTTGTCAAAATCTCTGCGTTTGAAGAAGCAGCATGTCAATTGTTTTTGCCATTTTGGCAGCATTTTGCTAACATTGAAGTCAATGAGAATTATCAAAACGCATTGTGTAAGAAAATTCTAGCGTTTTACATGCTTTTTTGATGCAGAAAACTTTCTTTTTTGACAAAATAAAATCATGCGTTTTTAACATTATAGTGAGGTCATGATGTGTCCCTTTTCACACATATATAGTCCGACAATTAAAATAGTGAAAAACAATAAATTAACGTTATTTTATACATAAATATTAGATCACATTAATCTTTTTATTAAAACTAGCTATTTGTGTATGATTTAAAGCATAATATTTCCTATCATTTTGTTTCCATTTTTTTCATAGTGTTTGAATATTTAAGCTTTATTTAGTAGTGTATTTGTATTGAAAATGCACCTGTCTTTAAGCGCTGAAAATGCATGTAAAACGCGGTCTAAACACGGCAAAAACGCTATAAAAATGCATGCATATTTCCAGCGTTTTTGTGGTCAAAACCAAAATTGACATTGACAAATTCTGCCAGTGGATGCATTTACAACTGCAAGTAACTGAACGCAACGTGCGCACATAGCCTTAATCAGCTGTCATGAGCCTCTAACAGCCACTGATACGATGCACAAGCGATCTGACAATCATTGCTTCAAGTCCCCTAAAAGGACTAGTAAATCCAGTAAAAAGTAAAAAAGTTTTGAAAAGAATAAACTCAATAAACTCAAAAGTTCAAATCACCATCCTTTTGCCCGATTAAAAATAAAACAATTTAAAAAATAAATAAAAGAAACCAACATATTTGGTATTGCTGCATTTTGAAATGTCTGATTTATCAAAATATAAAATGAATAAATCAGATCTGTAAACGAAATGAAAAAAATTAAAATTGCCAGAAATACATTTTTTTAGCCGCCGCAAGATTGCAATAAAAGAGGTATATAAGAGGCAATCAAAACATCACATCTACCAAAATAATGGTATAAATAGAAACAGCTTGGGGTGCAAAAAATAAGCCATCCTTGAGCCTCAGATTCAGAAAAATAAAACCGGTATGGTTCTTGAAAAATGGCGAGAAAAGCAAAAACCTTTTTTTTTAAATTCTGAAATTTTTTTACCACTCACATAAAAAAGAAAATACATGTTTGGTATCTACATACTCATAATGACCTGGAAAATCATAAACCCAGGTCAGTTTTACCATGTAGTGAACATGGTAACTAAAAAAAATATTTTTTTCAATAATAAAATAAATTTAAAAAAAATTAATCAAAAAAATAAAATTGTGAAATTGCACCTTTTTTCCCAATTTCATTGCATTTGGATTTTTCCCCTTTTACAGTATATTTTATGGTAAAATGAATGTTGGAAATCAAAAGTAAAACTCATCCTGCAAAAATCAAGCCCTCATACTGCTATATTGACAAAAAAAAAGTTATGGCTCTTGGAAGATGTGAAGGAAGAAACGAAAAAACAAAACAAACAGAAAATGGTTATTGTATTAAAAGGTTAATTTGAAAGTCTTCATATCCTAATTGGAATAACAGTGTTTAATACGCAGTTTATTCCTTTTCAAAGATAACTGGACAATTATCACAAGCTTTTTAATGCCCTCCAAGGGCTATGCCATCATTAATCTAGCATCAATTAAAGAGAATCTGTCACCAGGTTTTTGCTCTCCCATCTGGGAGCAGCATAATGTAGAGACAGAGACCCTAATTCCAGCGATGTGTCACTTACTGAGCTGTTTGTTGTCATTTTGATAAAATCAATGTTGTCCTCTAAGGATAATCTACTGCTGATTAAACAGTGAGTTTATCAAAACTACACTAAACAGCCCAGTAAGTGAAACACCACTGAAATCAGGATCTCTGCCACTATGTTATGCTGCTCTCAGATTAGATGTCAAAAAACCTGGTGGCACATTCCCTTTAAGCAAATAAAAGGTCTGGAGCTGATTTCAGGTGTGAGAAAGCGGAAATGTTAGGAGGAGGCAAATCAATGGTATATTCTGCAAAAAAAAACAGTGCACCAGTGAGCTTAGGATCTTAAAAAGGCCTTGATGTCCATGGAAGACAACAGTGGTTGATGATCGCAGAATCCTTTCCATGGTGTAGAAAAACTCCTTCACAACCTGAACCCAAGTGATGAACACTCTCCAAGAAGTAGACATTTCAGTATCTACGTCTACCATAAAGAGAAGATGTCATAAGAGCAAATACAAAGGGTTCACCACAAGGTGCAAACCATTTATCAGCCTTAAAAATAGAAAGGTCAGATTACACTTTGACAAATAACATGTAAAGAAGCCAGCCCAGAGAGAGCATTCTATGGACAGATGAAACTAAGGTCAACCTGTACCAAAAGGACTGGAAGAAGAAAGTATGAAGGAGGCTTGGAACAGCTCATGATCCAAAGCACACCACATCCGCTGTAACACATGGGGGAGGCAATGTGATGGCCAGGCATGCATGACTTTCAATGGCACTGTGTCACTAGTGTTTATTGGTGATGTGACTGAAGCCTGAGACAGCCAGATGAATTCTGAAGAGCACAGAGCTGTACTTTTCTGCTCAGATTTCAACCAAATGCAGCAAGGTGAATTGGACGGCACTTCACAATACAGATGGCCAATGGTCCAAAACATATTGCGACAGCAACCCAGAGTTTTTTAAGGCAAAGAGGTGGAATATTATTCAATGGCCTAGTCAGATAACAGATCTCAACATAGAGTATATTTCACATTCTGAAGACAAAACTTAAAGCAGAAAGACCCACAACCATGCAACAACTGAAGTCGGCTGTAGTATAGGCCGGCAAAGCATGACAAAGGAGGAAACCCAGCATTTGATAATGTTCATGACTTCCAGAGTTCAGACAGTCACTGCCTGTAAAGGATTCTATAAAAAGTATTTTGATGATAATCATTTTATTTCTGGTAAAGTTAATTTGTTTAATTACTTTTCAGCCCCTGAATGAGGAGGCTTTGTAGAAAAACGTTTCACAGGACATTTTTGTTCAATCTCTTCAACCTCATTATGACACATCACGTGCTGGGTACGTCATGGATCATGTGAGGTTAATCCCCGCGGGCTGCCATGGGCAGTCTGCGACGATCCGTGCACATATCAGCTGATTTCAACAGCTGACATATGTGTGTGCCAGGCACGAGTGGAATTGTGGTACACCGCGCGCCTATTAACCCCTTACAACTTGTCAAATTCTGAAAGTGAGATGTATCAGCGCGCTGCCATAAGGATAACTTACCAACCCCCATCGGAAGTCACAGGATGTGATCACGTGACTTCCGGTGGTTGCCATGGTAGTACAGGGGCGTGTGATGACTCCTGTAGCTATCATGAGTCACTTTCTTTCACTGCCGGCAGACTGCCATGTGTAAGAGAAAAGCAGCTTTTCTCCAGATCTCAGCTGATCATTATAGTCCCCTAGGGGAACTAGTAAAATTAAAAAAAAAAAGGTTAAAAAAAGTTTTAAAAAATTTAAAAAAATAAAAAAACTAAAAACTCAAATCACCCCCCCATTCGTCCCATTGAAAATGAAAGAGTTAAAAAAATTAAAAAATATACACATATTTGATATCGCCGCTTTCAGAAACGCCTGATCTACCAAAATATAAAATCAATTAATCCGATCGGTAAATGGTGTAGCAGCAAAAAAATTCCAATCGCCAAAATTACGTTTTTGGTTGCTGCAAATCTTACGCAAAGTGCAATAGCAGGTGACTAAAACGTAGCATCTGCGCAAATATGGTTAACAACGTCATCTTGAGATGCAAAAAATAAGCTATCACTGAGTCATACATATCGAAAAATGAGAATGCAACGAGTTTCGGAAAATGGCACAAAAAGTGTGCCACTTTTTTTGGACATACTTGTGAATTTTTTTTAACCCTTTAGATAAAAGTAAACCTATACATGTTTGGTGTCTGCACATCACACTGACACACAGTTTTATCATATAGTGAACATGGTGAATAAAATATCCCTAAAACAATTTTTTTGCAGTTTTTCCGCACTTGAAATTTTTTTGTTGTTTTACAGTACACTATATGGTAAAACGTTTGGTTTCATTTAAAAGTACAGCTTGTCCCACAAAAAACAAGCACTTATATGGCATGATTGACGGAAAAAAAAAAAAAAGTTATGGCTCTTGGAAGAAGGGGAGCAAAAAAAAAAACTAAACGGAAAATTGCCGAGGGTGAAGGGCTTAATTAAACCTCAAGGTCTCCACTTAAATTAGATCTCAGCTTTTCTCACTTTAAATAAAAATAGTAGCATGTAGAGGCCAAATCATGAAGATTCAGTCACTGTCCAAATATTTCTGGACCTAACTTGGTATTTTTCTTTTTACATTTTTTTAAGGAGACTCAGGGCTCTGTGGGGTTAATAACTTAAATTTTAGGACTTCTTGTTTATCTTTACTTTAAAAAAAGTTCTTAATGACATTGGCTGTGTGTTTGGGATTACAGGTGATCGAATGGCCAAAAATCTGGTACCGGCGGATCACTGCCAGATTTTAAAAAGAGTCTGATCCGCTTCGGAATCTGGTGCCCAAATATGTCAATTGGTATCGGAATCCGGCGGTTAAAAACGTTTGTGGAGGGGATAGGGGGGTAGGAGCAAGTGCGGCATACTCACCGAGGCGCTGTCATGGCGGCACACTCCTTCCGGGTCATGCTATTCCCTTCCAGAGCCGACAATTCAATATTCATAGTTTTCCCCGCCCACCGGTGAGTGTAATTGGTTGCAGCTAGACGCACCCCCCCCTGAGTGGCAGCATGTCAGCTGACTGCAACCAATCCCAGGTGCCAGAATGGCCGGTCGGCGGGGAAAGCAGGGCAAGTGTCTGCCGGTCAGCATGGTGGTAAAAAATAAACAATCGGCCGCACAGCTATAGCTCGTGGCTGCAGCCCCAGCTATTGGGCTGTATCTGTGCTGTGTATCCAGTCACACGTGCGAGGCTTTGCCGGGTGCTGCCATGGCAGACTCGCGCGAGTTCCTCGCATGTGTGACTCCAGTGAAACCGCATGCGGCTTTTTTTTTTTTTATTATTATTTAAATAAATAATTAAAAAAAAAATGACATGCTGTTCCCCCTAATTTTCATCCCCAGCCAAGATAACGCCGGCTGGGAGCTGTTATTCCAGCCTGCAGCCGCCCGGTATTGTCTCATCTATTAGATGTGACAATCCCGGTGCGATACTGGCTCTTCCCGGTGGCGTGATGCGGTGACAATCGGGGTAATAGCAGGGGTTAATAACAGTGCACAGATGCTACTTAACCCTAGGTTTGTGATGGCACAGGCGTCTATCAGATACCTGCATCACACAAACCTGTAACTGAACGTAAATAAACACAGACATAGAGAAAAATCCTTTATTTGACATAAAATACAAACACCCCCTCCTTCACCACTTTATTAACCCCCAACACCCTGCAGCTTCGACGCAATCCACACGACGTCCCATGCCGCTTCAGCTCTGCTACATCTGAATATCACAGAGACAGACATGACCGACCGCTCTCTGTGATCTCCAGAGAATGAATGAGCTGTGCATTGAGTGGTGACATCACTCAGGTCATTTGCGGTCATAGCTGGAGGTTCCCACGGTCCTTCATCTGTGATTGCAGGTAACCTGACCTCAGGTGGAGGTCATTGAGTTCACAGACCTCCACCTCCTAGCAGAAAAATCAGGCTTTTTGGCCAAGAGATCCAGATTTTGTGCTGAAATTTTTACACCATATTTCTGCATCCAATCTATACCTCCTGGCAAAAAATTGCGGTGTTTTGACACATTTTTTTGCCACGGTTATTTTTCTGCGATTTTTAAAACATTTTTTTGCTAGGAAGTGCACATTTGGTGCTGGAGTCATCTGCACCAGCTTTCAGCCCCAAATTTCCACTTGCTGGCAGAATTTTTTTTTTATACTTGTTTTTTTATTTTTTGGCCAAAGAATTCAAATTTGGTGCTGAAATTTTTATACCATATTCCTGCATCCAATCTACACCTCCTGGCAAAAAAACGCGGTGTTTTGACACATTTTTTGCTACGGTTTTTGCCACAGTTATTTTTTCTGCGATATTTGACGCTTTTTTTGCTAGGAAGTGCATTTGGTGCTGGAGTCATCTGCACCAGCTTTCAGCCCCAAATTTCCACTTGCTGGCAGAATTTTTTTTTTATATTTTTTTTTTATTTTTCGGCCAAGGGATACAAATTTGGTGCTGAAGTTTTTACACCATATTCCTGCATCCAATCTACATCTCCTGGTAAAAAAACGCGGTGTTTTGATGCATTGTTTTGCTGCGGTTTTTGCCGCAGTTTTTGCTGCGGTTATTTATCTGCGATTTTTATGCCAGGAGGTGCACATTTGGTGCTGAAATCGTCTGCACCAGATTTCAGCACCAAATTTCCACCTGCTGGCAGGATTTTATTTCTTTTTACAGCCTGCCGTTCTCTGAACATGAGCATGCATGTACCTAGAAACACATGCATGCTCCTGTTAGAAGTGTGCGGCTGTGCTGCGATGTCAGACTCGGGGGTGACCCTCGCATGCGGCTTCTTTTTTTTAAATAAATAATTAAAAAAAAATCCGACTTATGGTCCCCCCCAGTTTTCATCCCCAGCCATGATAATGCCGGCTGGGGGCTGGTATATTCTCAGCCCGCAGCCGCCCGGTATTGCCACATCTATTAGATATGACAATCCCGTTGCAATACCGGTTCTTCTCGATTGCCTTGGAGCGGTGGCAATTGGGTTAATAGCAGGGGTTAATAGTGGCGCACAGCTGCTACTAAACCCTAGGTTTGTGATGGTACAGGCGTCTATCAGATACCTGCATCACACAAACCTGTAAATAACAGTAAATAAAAAAGACAGAGAAAAATCCTTTATTTGAAATAAAGTACAAAACGCACCCTCCTTCACCATTATCCCAGCAGCACTGATCTAAACATGCCCCCCCCCCGCACACTATACGCTGAAATTTGATAATAGTGTGAATCACAGAGTGACACACTATTACAGTGAAAAGCCAGCTAGTAACTAGCTAGGCTTTTTGCTGATCGAACTGTTCTCAAACGTAACTCGAACTGTCAAGCTTTTAGCAAAAAGCTTGCGTTCAAGTTCGATCTCGAGCACCCCCAAAATCACTCGAACATGAAATTGGTGAAACCTTGAACCTCGAACATCGCTCAACTCTAATGATGGCGCTATATAAGTAAAGCATAATAACAATAATAATAATAAATTCAACCCATTGCCATAGTTTTAGGGTTTGCCAAGGTAATGAAAGGGATACATCTAATTGGGCATCTTCCAGTTTTCCAGAGTAAATAACCCCCATTAGAAAAACACTAATCAACCTTGTAACTGTTATAAAAAAAACCCTTTTATTGTGAAGCCACCTTTATTATGCTGCTGTCTACAATTATCTCACGGAGAGTCATATGGTCAATGGATGCCAATAACTAGAAATTCTTAATAACGTACTTTTCCATTTGCCCACAAATAACTACTACTGCCTTCTGGATTGTAATTTTTATTTTTAACTAAAAAATGGTGACCTATTATATTTACTATTTTAAGGAGATACATAGTTTATATATAGTCTTGCTATTATTTCATTCTTATACTTTATTAGTGATGAGCGAGTACCAAAAAGCTTGGGTGCTCGAGGCTCGGGCCGAGCATCCCAAGATACTCGTGTACTCGGCCCGAGCACCGAGCCCAATGTTATCCTATGGGAGACCCGAGTATTTTTCTGAAATGACCCCCGGCAGCATGTAGAAACCCTAAAAATGTCACAAAAGTCTCAGAAGAGTGCTCAAATGACATGGCAACAGCATGGGGAAGACCCCTTGAAGCATTTGTCACTCAAAAGTCACAGCTGTGAACAATTTTGTCCGAGTTTTACGCCATTTTACGGACTCACCAGAAAACCTTCCAAAATGACACCAAAATTAATTTTCATGGCGGAAATGTTAAGGGCACATACCCAATAGTGAGATACAGCTGGTGTATGTTACTTTTTGAGATTAATACATGAAAGATTTTACGTAAAACATTGTGTGGCACGCCGATGTCCAAAACGCACGTTTTGTGCTTTTTACTAGCGATGTCGGTCATTTTTTTTTTCATTCTATCTCCCGTCGGTCGGTCTCGCTCTGTCTGTCTCTCTCTGTCTTGTCTGTCCCCCTCTCACAGTCTGTCGGTCAGTCTCCCCCTCTCTCTTACTTACCGTTCCCCGATCACTGCCGCGGCGCTGCACAGCTGTTCACTAAACTCCGGCGGCTTTTCCTCTTTTGAAAAAGCCGGCCGCTCATTAAACAATCTCGTATTCCCTGCTTTCCTGCTTTTCGGCGCCTATGATTGGTTGCAGTGAGACACGCCCCCACGCTGAGTGACAGGTGTCTCACTGCACCCAAACACAGCAGCCGGTGGGTGTGTCTATACTGTGCAGTGAAATAAATAATTAAATAATTAAAAAAAACGCTTCTAAAAATCTACATTTTAATTTTTATTACTTTGTAAGTATTTTGTAAATCCACATTTTGCTTTCAGTACTGCTTGAATCCTTGCACCTCAACTTCATTGTTACTGAACCATTTCTTCTCTAAATTCAACTTATGCTTCAAGTCATTGTGCTGTTGGAACATTATGTAGTCCTTTTCATACCCATAGTTCTCGACTGTACGAACTAACTCATCTTGTAGGATACTCACATATAGCTCAGTGATGAGATCACTATTGATTGTGGTCAAGTATTTAATGCATTTGTCTGTGAAACAACCCCATATCATCAAACTTAGGGACTTGACAGTTCCTTGAATTTCTTGATCCATTAGCCCCTCTTTCCCTTGTTTCTTCAAAACCAAGTTGCACCTATCAGAGCCTAGTCTATTAACAATTCCCTCATTGCTCCAAATTACTGTTTCCAATCTTCTTTTATCCAATTTTTGTACTTCTTTGCAAACTTTAGCCAACGCTTCTTATGATGATAATTAAAGTCGAGGCTTCTTCATCTTTTTTGAACCACTATTCCAAACTTATGTAACATGTGTCACAGGGTTTTTGTATGAACATCTTTTATTTCACTAATATGAAGCATACGCGCCACCTTCACTGCCGTGTTTGTTGCGCCATAACTGATAGATCTTGTCATGAACCGACTTGTTGACTATGATATTTTGCCTGAATGTCCACCTCTTGGCCTTTGAATGGATGGATGGACTTCATTTCATATTCATCCAATTGTCATGGAACTCACATGATGCAGTTTGACTAATCTCTAGGCTGAGAGACCGCTATCGATGAGCTGAATCTTCTTCATGACTGCTCCTTGATTCAAACCACTGACATTTTGCTTGAGAATCAACCTAATAATACTCTTAGCTATCAGAGAATGTGAGAACAGGTTGTAATTTATAGCATACAGGATGAAAAATATTTTTCCCAACACTAGGAGCAAAACAGTAACAATGCAGTGACATGACAAGAATCTGAGTAACTAATCATATGCTAAATAGTTGCAAATCAAATTTATGTATGAGATAGTCAAGATGATTGTCTATAAAATGAAGGTAGTCTCACACTCAAAGCTGTAATGGATAGTGACATATGGAGCCTGAAATTCAAAAGATCAAAACATTGTTACTCTTTTGCTTGTCAGTGTGTATATAGTATGTGCCTTTAAATCTGGTATGTGTGTATGTGCCTGTATATGTGTATAAATACTATTTCTGCTGTTAAATGTATTTTCCACTCAGTTTATTCCATGTCTATGCAGGTATATTACCTTTATGCACCACTGAGTGTACTTGTGTTCTTTTTAGTTACCAAACTGCATTGTAAAATTAAGCCACATCATTGTGTTGAAAAATATGTTGAAATGTTAAAGGAAACCTGACAGGTGATAAATTCTGCCCAAACCATTGGTAGCTCATAACGTACACTGGCTGTATTATTTTAGTTAGGTGTGTTTGTGGCATTTCAGAGAAAATACCGTAGATTTAAAAGCCAGCTGTGGATCTTGCCACTCGGGTCACTAGTGTAATAGGTCATTCCCTGGTGACTTTTGCCTGCCCTGCTCTTCTTGAATGACAGGCTTTCCCTATCTGTGTGTATAAGGAGAGACTTCTCACTCAAAAGGAGCTTCATGGGGTGAAGCCTGCTAGAGACCAGCTTCTTGTTCTAGTCCCAAGCCAGCTTTTAAATATACAGTATGTTTTCTTCTGAAATGTTGCATTTTTCATAATAATACATACCTTACTGACATCACAGAGTTAGCATCTGGAACATGTTGCCCGTGGTTTTGGCAGCATGTACTAGCTGTCAGGTTTCCTTTAAGGGTATTTGACAGAAAAGAGGGGACTAGAAAGAATAGTGCTACACTAGGTCAGTACATCATAAAATAATACAAACTTGACAGACTCTGTCTGCAGTGGTCATCTTGATGGGTTTATAGGGTAGGTACAACACTATGAGACAGCATGCATTGAAGTGGTGCAAAATGTTGTGATTCCTCCAGTTTAGGTCACCAGCCTTACTAGCGGTAGGGCATGTAGAAGAGAATGGCTACCAAGGTAGGCAATCAGTAAAAAGGCGATACTACAACTGCGCAGTCATCCAAAGGAACCAACATTTGGTTATCAAGTTTATGAACAGTTGGATAAAACTGATAAACACAGTGGATATTCAGGGTGTAAAATGGCATAAAAATGATTTCATGTAAACCACTCCCATAGTGCAAGTATTACAGAAAGTGCACCGATGGAGGCCAGCTTCTTGTTAGCATCTCGAGGGTACCCAACTGGGTTCATGAAGTCTTCTGTACCTTGACATGTGGTTCTGGAACATTATTGTAATTTTTCTCATTTTAGAGTCACGCCAATTACACAAATATCAGATACACACTGGGACCATTTCCAACATCTCTGAACACTGGAGTTGTTTTGGATGTACAAAATAATCTGTCTAGTCCTATTAGGGTTTAAGGAGTCTTTGGAGAGCAAACTATACTAAAACCTGCACTGATCACTTTTAGCTTGTTTTCTTTTATAGCTGGGAAAGGTGGTCCACTATATTTTCCGGATAAGCTTTTCATAATTTGATGTTCCATACTTCCATTGTCAATTTTCTTCTTCTTCTTCTTCTTCTTCTTCACTCCATTGCTTCTATCTTTTTAGCTAAAGTTCTTCCTTTCTACATGTATGGAAAAAGAAAGATGTGGAGAAAGTGTAGTATAAGTGGCTGTATTGATTTTGCGGTTTCTTTTTTTTTTTTTTTCACGAAAATGAACTGAAATTCAGAACTAAAAGTAGTCTGAGTGTATTGAAAACGATCCAAATAGGCTGATTTTTCATGATTTAATTGACCCTACATTCTAGGACAAAATGACCTTTTACATATTAATTCTAGATGGGTAGTCATTGATTGAATTTAACATTTGACATTCTTGCATTATGACTGCCAATATGTTGTTTTATGTCCATAATTAATGTACTTTAATTTAGATCAATGTACAGTGCCTTGCGAAAGTATTCGGCCCCCTTGAATTTTTCAACCTTTTCCCACATTTCAAGCGTCAAACATAAAGATAAAAATTTAAAATTTTATGGTGAGGAGTCAACAACAAATGGGACATAATTGTGAAGGTGAATGATATTTATTGCTTATTTTAAATTTTTGTAACAAATAAAAAACTGAAATTTGGGGCATGCAATATTATTCGGCCCCTTTAAGTTAATACTTTGTAGCGCCACCTTTTGCTGCGATTATAGCTGCAAGTCGCTTGGGGTATGTCTCTATCAGTTTTGCACATCCAGAGACTAAAATTCTTGCCCATTCTTCCTTTGCAAACAGCTCAAGCTGAGTGAGGTTGGATGGAGAGCGTTTGTGAACAGCAGTTTTCAGCTCTTTCCAGAGATTCTCGATTGGATTCAGGCCTGGACATGGCCATTCTAAAACCTGGATATGTTTATTTGTGAACCATTCCATTGTAGATTTTGCTTTATGCTTTGAATCATTGTCTTGTTGAAAGACAAATCTCTGTCCCAGCCTCAGGTCTTTTGCAGACTCCAACAGGTTTTCCTCAAGAATGGTCCTGTATTTGGCTCCATCCATCTTCCTATCAATTTTAACCATCTTTCCTGTCCCTGATGAAAAAAGCAGGCCCAAATCATGATGCTGCCACCACCATGTTTGACAGTGGGAATGGTGTGTTCAGGGTGATGAGCTGTGTTGCTTTTACACCAAACATATTGTTTGGCATTGTGCCCAAAAAGTTCGAGTTTGGTTTCATCTGACCAGAGCACCTTCTTTCGTAAGGCATATGTTTGATGTGTCTCCCAAGTGGATTGCGGCAAACTTTAAACGACACTATTTATGGATATCTTTAAGAAATGGCTTTCTTCTTGCCACTCTTCCATAAAGGCCAGATTTGTGCAGTGTACGACTGATTGTTGTCCTATGGATAGACTCTCCCACCTCAGCTGTAGATCTCTGCAGTTCATCCAGAGTGACCTTAGCCTCTTAGCTGCATCTCTGATCAGTCTTCTCCTTGTTTGACATGAAATTTTTGAGGAACGGCCGGGCCTTGGTAGATTTGCAGTGGTATGATACTCCTTCCATTTCAATAGGATCGCTTGCACAGTGCTTTTTGGGATGTTTAAAGTTTTGGAAATCTTTTTGCAACCAAATTCGGCTTTAAACTTCTCCACAACAGTATCACGGACCTGCCTGTGATGTTCCTTGGTCTTCATGATGCTCTCTGTGCTTTAAACAGAACACTGAGACTATTACAGAGCAGATGCATTTATATGGAGACTTGATTACACTCAGGTGAATTATACTTATCATCATCAATCATTTAGGACAATATTAGATCATTCAGAGATCCTCAATGAACTTCTAGAGTGAGTTTCCTGCACTGAAAGTAAAGGGGCCGAATAATATTGCACGCCTAAATTACCAACAAAGGCCCCTATTTAAAAATATATAATTTTATTCAACATACCACATCAAGGAACAAGTGCAAAAATTAAAAATTATGTTAATGCAAGTATTATGGTTTGGTGAGAGTATTACGGGCATATCCCTACAACTCCCCCTACCTACCCGTGGGGGTCGGCACCCTGTGGGGAATACTCCGGAGTGACCCGGATATTAGCAATGCAATTATGGAGACACCATCAGTAACATATAGGAGGGGACGCACGATAGGGGACCATTTGGTACACAGCCTCTATACTCCCCCTCAAAAGAAGGGCACTTGGTTAGATCAAAGAGGAATTGGAACATATAGATGTGGGAAATGCTCCTTTTGTAAATTTGTCATTCCATCCAAAGAATTTATCAGTGTGAGCACGGGCAGAATCTATAAAAATAGAAATTTTGGTAATTGTAAGACTGAAGGATTAGTGTACTTATGTACCTGTTCCTGCCCACTGAATTATGTAGGAAAGACAAAAAGACAATTCAGAATTAGGATTAGTGAGCACTTGGGAGATGTCAGGAACAAGAGAGACACCCCTATTGCCCGCCACGTGAATGGCTGTCATGGGGGGATGTAGGATCCCTGTCCTTCAGGATGATAGAAACAGTACCCAAGTCTATCAGAAGGGGAGATTGGGCCAAGATAATCTTACAAAGGGAGACAAGGTGGATGTTTTGGTTGCAATCTATCCATCCTAAGGGATTAAATGAGCAACTCAGTTTTGTGAGCTTTATATAGGTCAAAATGTAACAATAATCCAGTAAGACATATAAAGTACCTTCCAAGAGAAGGACAATGTCAGGAAAAAAAGGGACTGCTAAAAAGACTTTATAGCAGTCGAAATTTACAGAAAGAAAACCATAATAAATAGGGTGGGAGTAAAATTTAGAAATTATATACACAACCTTGCTTGATTCCACCAAAAATCTATTGCTTTAACATATGCTCCATTTTTTGAGTCCAAAGCACTAGATAATGTTAGGGCCAGGTGGAAGGGCAGACCCAGGAGGTGGATCCACTGGGCCGAACTCCTTGATGATGGTAAGGGGTCCGGTAGCTGGAGCACTACAGGTAGCAGGGCAGTCCGTGCACAAGAGTATAATAGAGAAGTCCCTGGGACCACGGAGTCACTGATGGTAGTCCGGGTGACGGAGCTCAGGTTCGGAAGCCGAGATGATGTCAGGCGGAGTCCGGAACCGTTGGAGCGAGATGACGGGTCACCACAGGGGTCAGAGATGGTACGGACTGTCAGGATGGCAGATAGGCAGCGTTCGGGGTGCGGGATGCTGCAGGACCGGATGGCGAGGCAGGATCGGCTCTAGAAGAGAGATACGTGAGTATGGCAACGAGACACAAGGAGACCTGACTCCTAGCTTGGGAAACACGAAGATCAGGCCCCGCCCCCTTGGACATTGCACCCCTTTATACCCCGTACCTGTGTGCTTCATTTCCTGTCAGTGGACACTGGCCCTTTAAGAAAGGGTCAGTGACCGCGCGCGCGCCCTAATGCGCATGCGCGCGGCCCGGGTGCCAGAAGCCAGGGCAGGAAGCTGAGAGGAGGACGCAGCAGAGCCGGGCTGGGGCTGGGAAGCCGACGGGCGCCGGGAGCGGGGACCAGGAGGCCTGGGAAGCGCGGGCGATGGAGGCTGGAGAGCGGGGAGCGTGGCAGGTGAGCCGGGAAGCGGAGAAGAGGACCCGGGGAGCGTGACAGATAACACTATAATTTCTCTGCAATATTATCTCATATATGGGATCCGGGGTCCCAAAAGTAGGATCTATATATTGGCCTATACTAAGTGAGCTATATAGGTGGCTATATCATTTAAATATTGACAGATATGATGTATTGCATCTATGTGGATATAATGCCCCTTATATAGTATATAGTGTCTGTATGAGCCAGCAATATATAAGCCTTATCAGAACCGGAAGTGAATTCGCTTCCTGGTGTTACCTACATCTATATAGATAAATGAATGATATATTTAACTACTATATGCATTTCCCATAGTAATTGGTGGAATGTGCTAGATCTGGCTGGTCCTTTTGGCCCATTCTAAATACCACCTCTATACGTACAAGAACGGTTACCATAGAAACAGGCAGCGACACATAGTAGAATGAAAACTTTATTAGCAACGATCCGACCGGAAGTGACATATCGCCACCCGGTACCACATATCAATAATAGGGGAATTATCCTTGTGGTTATAATAAATACATATCGTGAATAATGGATATAATAAACCTTATGGATATACCAGGTCCCGTCTAGATTATGTTCCATTTATAAATGGACATATTAGAATAAAACTTTATTAGAAACGAACAGACCGGAAGTGACGTATCGCCACCCGGCATTGTATATCAATATAGGGGAACAGATTAATCCGTATAATTACAATGTATATGCATCCTGAGTAATTGATCAGTGGATGTTATGGCTATACTGGGCCCAGATACAGGTTATGCTCCGTTGTAATTAGAATAAGGTGGAGAATTTAAAACGGAAGTGACGTGTCGCATCTTGCCCGAATAACCGGATATAGTCACAGGAAGTGACCTCACGGGCAAGTTTTAGCCCGATAGGTTGGTAGAGATGACAATCATCTCACCTTGATTGGAAACCGGAAATAGAGGGTTTGTGGAGGGGTATTTAAACCTGAAGGGAGGCCATACCCAGCAGGCGTGTACTACCTGCACTCCCAGCTGAATATCCAGCATATATATATACATCTGTTGCCGTTTCACCTAACAGTAAGTACTATAATTCTATGGGAATTTATGCTATTGATGTTATTTTTGGAGAGACTTATGTTCTCCCTTGTATGTTTTGCAGTTAATTATATCTCCATATTGGAGGGGAATTAGACCCAGTGGGTGACTAATACAAACCATCGCAGATTCGGTGGTGGCTCAGGACAGATACTCTGCTTTATTTGTGCAGTCATGTCTGCAAGTGAGTACCGCATGGGGAGTAAGATATGGATACTACAGTGGGATCCTGGAATGAAAATGTTTATATACATCGATATACTTTGTTTTTTCAGTAATAACAGAATTCCTCATTGAAGGATCCATTTAACTCTTGACAAATGGGATACTTAGTAAGTAGAGACTTATTAGGGAGTGGAAAACTTGTATATGATTGGTGGAACTAGTAAAGGGTTGTTTTTAATTTAAGGCATATTGTTGTTACAGTGTACCATCCATGTGAATTCAGTTTGGAAAAGCCCCTGAAGAACCTCCTCTAATTTCAAGTCCTGGAGGGGAAACGCGTCGGGCGTAATAAGGACGGGCTATTTTGTCGAACCATCTAATATAATGATATCCTGGGATTAATGCAGGAACCCCGGACTGGAGCCTAGACCCTGGCTCTAAATGAATCATAAATGGTTGCTGGATTCATTGTGAATATTGAAATCATATATTACAAACATTAGTTGACCTGAATTAGATCAACAGTGGAATATGATGGAAGTATGAATGGGATTCACCTTGAATTAATAGAACCCCAGAGAATAGCAGCACCAATCAGTGTTGAGCACAGGGTGCTTACAGGGCTAGTCGACGGAGAGTGGGGGCACCGCTAGCGTGACGTCACAGGGTGCCGACCCCCACGGGTAGGTAGGGGGAGTTGTAGGGATATGTCCGTAATACTCTCACCAAACCATAATACTTGCATTAACATAATTTTTAATTTTTGCACTTGTTCCTTGATGTGGTATGTTGAATAAAATTATATATTTTTAAATAGGGGCCTTTGTTGGTAATTTAGTGGTTATACCCCTTCTGAAAGAGTATACAACTCTTTCTCTGGTTAGAAAGTGTAATTGTTATGGCTGGATTTTTGTCAGGGCCAATTGAGGATAATACATGGCTAAAAGATGCCAAGGAAGCTTTTTCTGAGTTAGCTTATGAGGAAACTCCTACTCAAACACAATCCCTAAGGTCTATTTTTTCGGATCTACTGATTGAATATAAAGAGAATATTAAATCATGGTGGGAGGTCCAATCTCTTGACAATTATATTAAGAACCGTATAGTCCCTAGGGGACTTAGGATATCTATCTCGCCTGCCCCTAGATCAAGATCGGCAGAACTCCTAGCCAAGTGGGAGGAGGAATCAATTTCATCATCCCTCAGATTTATGGGTATCCTACTTGAAGGTGAGAAAAAGACCTTGCAAAAGACAACTGAAAAATTACAAAAAACTATTGATAGGGCTTTGAAATTTAAAACTGAAGCAGATTTTGCCAATAGGGAGGCAACTCTTAAAACATCAATAGAGCGATATAGATTGAGTATAAAAGACAGAAAACATAAACGGTTTGCAAGAGATTTAAAGGACTTTAAAGAAAAACAGGCCTATAACTTTATAGATAGTAGACAAAAAATTCCCCCAAGTGATATATCGTCCACAGAAGCCGAATCGTCAGATTCAGAAAACCGTACTACGAAGAATTGGTGGACTCCTAGAGGACCACCAAAGAGAAGATGGAAGGGAGGCTATATGAAGGGGAGAGGGAATGGAAGACATTATCAAGACAGACCCCAAGGAGGGCTAGATGGACTTGGTTCATCTACCTCTGGGCAGTCATCTGCCTCCTTAGCCCCCCCTTCCACCACCTCTTTTTTAGAAATGAGAGAATCAAGGCCATACGACCTGAGGGAAAGGATTCCCCAAGGAACGAACAAAGTCTAATTCACACTGTAAATCAGAGAGCAACTATGACACAGGTGATTAACTTATCTAGCTATGATCTCTTGGAAAATGAATTGACAGTACTTAGGGCAGGTTTAGGATTTGTGCCTACAGTTAGATTTGACGTATTTACATGGATAAAAGATCTCAACCTATTTATACGTAAATTGAGATGGAAAAAACACTATGCAATTTTGAATCGGAATAGATGTCATCAGTTGGATATTCCGATGGACATGTTAAGTGATTTTGACAATTTAGTGAGTTTGGAGGAAGAAGGGAATAGAAGAACAGGTGAAGGCCCCTTTTCCTTGTTGAAAAATAGTAGTACAAAAATGCCACCTCAAGGAGAACAGGACAGCACAGAGATTCTTTGCAAATTGGTAACTATGGACCTAATGAAAATTAATCCTAAATATAATCCAGCTCCGAAAAATCTCACTCGATATGAAAAAGAAGCCCTAGACAGTCTAGAAAATAATCAAGAAATCATAATAAAACCGGCGGATAAAGGCGGAAATACGGTCGTTATGGATAGAGATAAATATTTACAAATGTGCATGTCTCTTCTGTTGGATAGACAAACGTATGAGATCTTTAAACAGGATCCCACGGATATTTATCTGGGGGAATTAAAGTTAATATTGACAGAAGCTCAAAACAACAAACTAATCAGTAAGGATGAATTTGATTATCTTTTACCAAAGCATCCAAAAATAGCCACCTTTTATACAGTACCCAAGATACATAAGGGGTTGGATCCCCTCAAAGGACGACCTATAGTGTCCGGGATCAACGCCTTATGTCAAAACAGTAGCACTTATATGGATCAGATCTTGCGTACTTTTGTTACGGCCCTTCCTTCACACATTAGGGATACCATGGATCTCCTCAGGAGATTGGAAGGGATGACGGTTGATAAAGAGACTATATTAGTGTCAATTGATGTTGAATCACTATATAGTCGTATACCCCATCACTGTGGTCTAAAAGCTATTAACCACTTTCTTTCATCTCGAGGTATTCAGTTTGCCCTCCACAACGAATTTATACAAGAACTAATGAAGTTCGTCCTCACCAGAAACTACTTTATTTTCAATTCTATATTTTTCCACCAGCTCAGGGGCACAGCAATGGGGAGCCCTTGTGCCCCCACATACGCTAATTTGTTCCTGGGCTGGTGGGAGGATACAGTGGTTTTTGGTGAGGAAGACAATGAATGGACCCCCCAGATTATGTTCTGGGGGAGATACATTGACGATGTCATTGTCCTGTGGAATGGGTCTAATGAATCCTTTATCTCATTTGTTGAACATCTAAACATCAATGATGTAGGTTTAAAACTGACATATGAGATTGGTGGGGATAAAATCCCGTTCCTTGATATCTTTATACAAAAAGATGAAGAAGGGAGATTAAAAACTGATGTGTATAGAAAACCAAATTGCACGAATAATCTACTACATTGGAATAGTTACCATCCTCCCCCCCTCAAGAGAGGCATACCCAAGGGACAGTTCCTGAGATTACGCAGGAACTGTTCCTTGGTGAGTGACTTCGATAAACAATCAAGATCATTGACTAATAGATTTCTCCAGAGAGGTTATCCTGGAGAAACAATAGAAAAAGCCCAAGAATATGCTTGGAGAAGTCAAAGGACTGAGCTTTTGGTCCCTAGACAGAAGGAGGATAAAGATACAAAAACAAGATTAATAGGGACCTTTGACGACCAGAATAATAGAGTTCTGGGGATTTTGAAAAAGTATTGGGGAATACTCCGGAGTGACCCGGATATTAGCAATGCAATTATGGAGACACCATCAGTAACATATAGGAGGGGACGCACGATAGGGGACCATTTGGTACACAGCCTCTATACTCCCCCTCAAAAGAAGGGCACTTGGTTAGATCAAAGAGGAATTGGAACATATAGATGTGGGAAATGCTCCTTTTGTAAATTTGTCATTCCATCCAAAGAATTTATCCGTGTGAGCACGGGCAGAATCTATAAAAATAGAAATTTTGGTAATTGTAAGACTGAAGGATTAGTGTACTTATGTACCTGTTCCTGCCCACTGAATTATGTAGGAAAGACAAAAAGACAATTCAGAATTAGGATTAGTGAGCACTTGGGAGATGTCAGGAACAAGAGAGACACCCCTATTGCCCGCCACGTGAATGGCTGTCATGGGGGTGATGTAGGATCCCTGTCCTTCAGGATGATAGAAACAGTACCCAAGTCTATCAGAAGGGGAGATTGGGACAAGATAATCTTACAAAGGGAGACAAGGTGGATGTTTTGGTTGCAATCTATCCATCCTAAGGGATTAAATGAGCAACTCAGTTTTGTGAGCTTTATATAGGTCAAAATGTAACAATAATCCAGTAAGACATATAAAGTACCTTCCAAGAGAAGGACAATGTCAGGAAAAAAAGGGACTGCTAAAAAGACTTTATAGCAGTCGAAATTTACAGAAAGAAAACCATAATAAATAGGGTGGGAGTAAAATTTAGAAATTATATACACAACCTTGCTTGATTCCACCAAAAATCTATTGCTTTAACATATGCTCCATTTTTTGAGTCCAAAGCACTAGATAACACTATAATTTCTCTGCAATATTATCTCATATATGGGATCCGGGGTCCCAAAAGTAGGATCTAAATATTGGCCTATACTAAGTGAGCCGTAGATAGGTGGCTACATCATTTAAATATTGACAGATATGATGTATTGCATCTATGTGGATATAATGCCCCTTATATAGTATATAGTGTCTGTATGAGCCAGCAATATATAAGCCTTATCAGAACCGGAAGTGAATTCGCTTCCTGGTGTTACCTACATCTATATAGATAAATGAATGATATATTTAACTACTATATGCATTTCCCATAGTAATTGGTGGAATGTGCTAGATCTGGCTGGTCCTTTTGGCCTATTCTAAATACCACCTCTATACGTACAAGAACGGTTACCATAGAAACAGGCAGCGACACAGTAGAATGAAAACTTTATTAGGAACGATCTGACCGGAAGTGACGTATCGCCACCCGGTACCACATATCAATAATAGGGGAATTATCCTTGTGGTTATAATAAATACATATCGTGAATAATGGATATAATAAACCTTATGGATATACCAGGTCCCGTCTAGATTATGTTGCATTTATAAATGGACATATTAGAATAAAACTTTATTAGAAACGAACAGACCGGAAGTGACGTATCGCCACCCGGCATTGTATATCAATATAGGGGAACAGATTAATCCGTATAATTACAATGTATGTGCATCCCGAGTAATTGATCAGTGGATGTTATGGCTATACTGGGCCCAGATACAGGTTATGCTCCGTTGTAATTAGAATAAGGTGGAGAATTTAAAACGGAAGTGACGTGTCGCATCTTGCCCGAATAACCGGATATAGTCACAGGAAGTGACCTCACGGGCAAGTTTTAGCCCGATAGGTTGGTAGAGATGACAATCATCTCACCTTGATTGGAAACCGGAAATAGAGGGTTTGTGGAGGGGTATTTAAACCTGAAGGGAGGCCATACCCAGCAGGCGTGTACTACCTGCACTCCCAGCTTAATATCCAGCATATATATATATACATCTGTTGCCGTTTCACCTAACAGTAAGTACTATAATTCTATGGGAATTTATGCTATTGATGTTATTTTTGGAGAGACTTATGTTCTCCCTTGTATGTTTTGCAGTTAATTATATCTCCATATTGGAGGGGAATTAGACCCAGTGGGTGACTAATACAAACCATCGCAGATTCGGTGGTGGCTCAGGACAGATACTCTGCTTTATTTGTGCAGTCATGTCTGCAAGTGAGTACCGCATGGGGAGTAAGATATGGGTACTACGGTGGGATCCTGGAATGAAAATATTTATATACATCGATATACTTTGTTTTTTCAGTAATAACAGAATTCCTCATTGAAGGATCCATTTAACTCTTGACAAATGGGATACTTAGTAAGTAGAGACTTATTAGGGAGTGGAAAACTTGTATATGATTGGTGGAACTAGTAAAGGGTTGTTTTTAATTTAAGGCATATTGTTGTTACAGTGTACCATCCATGTGAATTCAATTTGGAAAAGCCCCTGAAGAACCTCCTCTAATTTCAAGTCCTGGAGGGGAAACGCGTCGGGAGTAATAAGGACGGGCTATTTTGTCGAACCATCTAAAATAATAATATCCTGGGATTAATGCAGGAACCCCGGACTGGAGCCTAGACCCTGGCTCTAAATGAATCATAAATGGTTGCTGGATTCATTGTGAATATTGAAATCATATATTACAAACATTAGTTGACCTGAATTAGATCAACAGTGGAATATGATGGAAGTATGAATGGGATTCACCTTGAATTAATAGAACCCCACAGAATAGCAGCACCAATCAGTGTTGAGCACAGGGTGCTTACAGGGCTAGTCGACGGAGAGTGGGGGCACCGCTAGCGTGACGTCACAGGGTGCCGACCCCCACGGGTAGGTAGGGGGAGTTGTAGGGATATGCCCGTAATACTCTCACCAAACCATAATACTTGCATTAACATAATTTTTAATTTTTAGCACTTGTTCCTTGATGTGGTATGTTGAATAAAATTATATATTTTTAAATAGGGGCCTTTGTTGGTAATTTAGTGGTTATACCCCTTCTGAAAGAGTATACAACTCTTTCTCTGGTTAGAAAATAATATTGCACGCCCCAATTTTTATTTTTTTATTTTTTACAAAAATTTAAAATAAGCAATAAATATCGTTCACCTTTTACAATTGTGTCCCACTTCTTGTTGATTCTTCACCATAACAATAAAATTTTTGTCTTTATGTTTGAAGCCTGAAATGTGGTAAAAGGTTGAAAAATTCAAGGGGGCTGAATACTTTCGCAAGGCACTGTATATTCAGAGGTCAGGAGCATAATGGTGGTAGATAAGATTATGCTGCTGTAGAACATATCTGCCTGTCAAAGACAGCCATACACCCGTAATAGAATGGAGACAGCTGCATTTCTGATAGTCCTATACATAGCCCTCATTTTGAGATCTGTGTATACCATGGAGGCTGTGGCTCTTTGGCTACCTTTTGATCTTAGCAATATCATGACTGTTGAGTGACCATGCTGTTGGAGCTACTGTAACTTGACCCGGATTAGCCTTGCCAGTCAGAGTTATCACTTTTCAGTGCTGCTGTACCTTGTGGCTGTGTCTCCACACCTGCTCCAATTACATGATAAGGCTGAAGTCACATTTGCATGCGACTTGCGCAAGGATCGCATCGCCCAGATTGGTCGATGGCTCTCCTGACATAAGCGGCTCAGCTTCATGTATTTCTTCAGCTTCATGTATTTCTATGCAGCTGCACGCGGAGAGGAAAGGAGATCGGTCAGGTCAGGAGAGCCACCGACCAATCCGGACTATGCGGTACGATCCTCGCGCGAGTCATTGGATTAAGAATCTTCTTGCTTATATCATGCTGCTCATAGAAGAGGTAGCAAAAACCTGCTGATAGATTCCGTTTAAGCACTATATAGTGCCCACTGAAATAAGTGCTCTATCTGTGTAATACACAAAAAACTTGGTCCTAAAGAGGCACAGCTGCTTTTTGCACCAGCTGACTAAAAAGACTAATGGGATAGAGTAAGAAATAGATTTTTACATTACTGAAAAAGGAAATGACAAGTGCTACTAATAAGATTCCATGTAGAGGGGAGGAAGGAGGACAAAGAGGAGATGGAAAACAAGGAAGCCACGGAGACACCATCACATGTTTCTCAAACTGGAAACTGGCTGGATGTTGATCTCCCTAAGGTCAACCATCCTTACCTATGTAGTCTTCTACTAGGCATTGCTCCCACTAGCCAGTTTCTTACTCCACACTGATGAGGGGCAAATACCCTGAAACAGCTGTCTGTGGATGGATACCATGTTTTGGCATAGGTGGTTTCCTTGACTGGAGACTGCCCTTCCCGTGGTTATTCCTTCCTGGAGAAAGACTTGGCTAGTTACCTGCCAGCATTGAGAAACATGTGATGGTGTCTCCACGGCTTCCTTGTTTTGCATATTTCCCAGGGGGCATTGCTCTAGAATCACTGCATTGAGAAACACGTGATGGTGCTCCACGGTGCTGGATGTTGATCTCCCTTAGGTCAACCATCCTTACCTATGTAGTCTTCTACTAGGCATTGCTCCCACTAGCCAGTTTCCTACTCCACACTGATGAGGGACAAATACCCCGAAACAGCTGTCTGTGGATGGATACCATGTTTTGGCATAGGTGGTTTCCTTGACTGGAGACTGCCTTTCCCGTGGTTATTCCTTCATGGTGAAAGACCTGGCTAGTTACCTGCCAGCGTTGAGAAACATGTGATGGTGTCTCCGCGGCTACCTTGTTTTGCATATTTCCCAGGGGGCATTGCTCTAGAATCACTGCATTGAGAAACACATGATGGTGCTCCGCGGTGCTGGATGTTGATCTCCCTAAGGTCAACCATCCTTACCTAATTGCTGTTCCTTTCTGTTTTTTGTCCTGATGAAGAAGGCGGAGATGCCTTTGAAACGCATTGACCTGTGAAAATAAAGAAAAGGAATTCACAATATCCCTTGGATCTGTGGTTTTTAGCGCAGCATTTAACCCGATTTCTTTAAAACCATTTCTACTTCTACTGTATTATCGGGGCTGCGGCTGACCACCTCTGCATTCATTTACTACGTGCTTGTAAGGAGTTGTGCCTGTCACAACTACAGCAGGTGAGTACCTGTTTCATTCCCTGCATTCATTGTATGTCGGATAAAACCCTATGTGCGCTTCCTTTCCACAGTCTTTCTGCTAAGGAGGAGATGGAGGCAGAGGGTGGAGCTAGAGGCAAAGGTGGGAGCTAGAGACAGAGGAGGGAGCTAGAGGCAGAGGGTGGAGCTAGAGACAGAGGAGGGAGCTAGAGACAGAGGATGGAGCTAGAGGCAGAGAAGGGATCTAGAGGCAGAGGAGGGAGCTAGAGGCAGAGGAGGGAGGAGCTAGAGGCAGAGGTAGGAGCTAGAGGCAGAGGAGGGAGCTAGAGGCAGAGGAGGGAGCTAGAGGCAGAGGGGGTGCTAGAGGCAGAGGAGGGATCTAGAGGCAGAGAAAGGAGCTAGAGGCATAGGGGGGAGCTAAAGGCAGAGAAAGAAGCTAGAGGCAGAGGGGGGAGCTAGAGGCAGAGGAGGGAGCTAGAGGCAGAGGAGGGAGCTAGAGTCAGACGAAGGAAGCTAGAGGCAGAGGGGGAAGCTAGAGACAGCGGATGAAGCTAGACACAGAGGGAGAAGCTAGAGACAGATGGAAAAGCTAGAGACAGAGGAAGTTGCTAAAGGCAAGACAGAGGGGGAAGACAGAGGCAGAGGGGGGAGCTAGAGGCAGAGAGAGGAGCTAGAGGCATAAGAAGGAGCTAAAGACAGAAGGAGGATCTAAAGGCAGAGGAAGAAGTTATAGGCAGATGGGGAAGCTAAAGGCAGAGGGAGAAGCTATAGGCAGAAGGGGGCACTAGAGGCAGAGGGAGGAGGTAGAGGGAGAAGGTAGAGGGAGGAGCTAAAAGCAGGGGAAGGGGCTAGAGGCCGAGGGAGAAGCTATAGGCAGAGGGGGGAGCTAGAGACAGATCTCTTCCCTCATGCTCTCCATGCTGTTTACATTAAGGTTATAAGCACCAATTGTCATCACCTACAGTAATGTGAAAAATCTGTGTTTATTGAATACAGATTTTACCTTTGAATTGACATTTATCAAATAAAAATGAAAACTCCAGCTTTATTGCAGCCACATAAAGTAGAAGAAGATCACAATGTGACCCTCAGGCTAAAAAAGGTTGTTTACTCCTGAGATAGATGACAGATGACATGCTTCAGGAAAATCCCACCATCCTGCAGTGTCTTCTGGTCGCAAGACTCAACAGTTATTCCAGCATTTAAAAGACATCGGGCGCTCATACCCTGAGAGAAACCACTGCACATGTCCTCTATTTTTACAATACCAGATGAGGTTTTAAGTCTACGCCATTCTCTCATCATTTGTATTCCTTCCATGTCAGTGAATTCAGTCTCTATCAATGGAAGAGTATTTGTTAATTAGTATCACCTTGACAAATCCATCTCATCCTTTGTTATTCAGCTGGAAAAGAGGGAATGAATTGCTACCTGTCATTACAATACTGTGATATAATGTGGAAGCAGCTCGCAGGCACTGACTGGCAATAGATGAGTTCATTGCCATCCAGCAGCCAGCAGTACACAGCCGCTCAGTGTCATCAATGGCAGGAACAGAGCAAGAAGCTGAAATTCAGGCACAAAATACATTTGTTCAGGGAAATGTTTTTTAATCAGTCAGATGGGTTTGGAATTGCAGATTTTTACTGTAATGCTTGTCACTGCCATCTCATTTAACCGGCACGACCAGCAGCCAGGAAGAGATCTGGATTTTTTTTGTTTACAGGACATGGTTCATGTCACTTCACCAGTGGTAAAATATGCTGATTCTTGTAGTGCTTGCTGTATTTTACGGACCATGATTAGTGTGTAATCTGTAAACAGGTATTGACTGGAACACATCAAAGGCATTAGCCAAGTGATCACATCAGGCTGTATTGGCAGTTCTGCAAGGACCCAACTAGAAAAGGATTGATGGTTCACTCAAAACACAACTAATGGTGTGTATTGGCTTTTTAAGCACATGTAATTAAGGGTTTTTCATTTTCTGTTCCCCAAAAACAACTATGCTGCAAAATGGAGTCCTACTCTAGGCTTAGAATAACTTATTGTGAACTGATGAATCTACATTTTACATGGAGTATATGCGACAATCAAAAATCAATGGGTGAAACAGTTGCCCACAAAACAGATTAGATAGACAGACAGGCAAATAAAATATCCAGTGAATTATCCAAGTGAGTATGCATAAAAATACATTTTCTGCACCACTTAACATGTGAAATGTACGTTGGGGCCTTTTCCTTGCCGGTCCTGTGTTTTTAGGTTGGGTACCCCTCTTACCAGCTTACCATCTATTTTGTGCATTGGTATATTTTTATCAAACATTTGTTAATCATTCTCATTCTTTAGCCATCTTGGCTTTACTGTAAAATGCATCCATGATCTTTGCACATTTTTGCATTTGTGTTTCATGTTTACATAATATATGATCTGGTTCATTTGACACCCATGGAATTGTGCACTGTCACTTTAAGGGAAAGGACTCATATTGTTAATTCATTGTGAACACAGTGTTTATGTAGTTGTGTTATACCTACCTTTACACCTCTTCCAGGCAATCTGTATGTTTTTTTTTCTCTTGACAATAAATGGTGATTTTAATGTGCCACATCTTTAAAGTGAGCCTGTCAGGTCTAATATGCACTCAGAATCACGAGCAGTTCTGTTTGCATATTGCTAATCCCTGCCTAACTGTCCCTGTATTTAGTAGTATAGATAAAGAGATCTTTAGAAAAAGTATTTTTAAAGATCTTCTATGTTATGCTAATGAGCGCGGGGACTAGTCCCCTGGGAGTTATAAACCCCGACTAGCTGCCCTCTTAGCATGTTAGCACACCCACAGGGGCCCACTGGGGCATACTAACATGCTGTTCAATGCAGCGTCACCAGCGGTGATGCACCTACCTGTTGTTCGCTGTGATTGCGCTTCTGAATGCCGAGCACTTCCAGTCATGCACAGTATGAAACCGGGTGTACGTATCCCGGCTTCAGACAGATCTGCTGCGCATGACCAGAAGTGCCGGGACATTCAGCTCTGCGTTCATTACCAACACAGTTACGCACATCACTGCTGGTGATACTGCATTGGCTAGTATGTTAGTACGCCCCTGTGGGTGTACGAATGTGCTAAGAGGGCGGACTAGTCGGGGAAAGTAACGCCCTTGCGACTAGTCCTTGCACTTATTAGCATAGGATATAAGGTCTTTTGAAATCCTTTTTCTAAAGATCTATTTATCTATGCTAGTTTATACAGGGAATGTTAGGCAGGGATTAGCAATATGCACCCAGAACTGCTCGGGGTTTTGGGTGCATATTGCACCTGACAGGTTCCCTTTAAATAAAATCTATCTTGCAGTATACTCCCTGCTTTCGCCTGTCTTTACAAAAGCCAAAAAGAGGTAACTGTGGAATTCAACTGTTGTCAGAGTCAAGTGTCACATATTATAAATAAAGAAAAAGAAGGTTATGGAACAGATGACAAACCTAGAAGTGGACGACCATGGAAAACTTCCTCCAAAGTTGATCACATTATTAAGAAGAAGTCTGTCAGATGTCCATAAAAGTGCTGTACAGATTTCACAGGAAATGGATGAAGAATATGGGGGTCAAAGTGACAGCTAATAGCAGGAGGCTTAAATGCCCAAGCTCCAGTCAAGAAGCCTTTCATATCTGCAAAGAACCGGAAGGTTCGACTTGAGTGTGCCAAAGAACACAGCCAATGGAAAGAGACAGATTGCCTAAGGTGTTGTGGTTACATGACTATAAGCTTAATCTATTTGGTGGTGATTTCAAGCACTATATATACCGCTCACTAAGAAAATGTAACGATGTAAGGTACCAAACACATACAGTGAAACATGTCGGTGGCCATGTCATGGTTTGGGGCTGCTATTTTGCATCTGCCTTTGGCCCTCTGCACAGAATTGATGGAAATATGAATGCTATCATGTATAAGGATATACTGGAGAAGGTAATGCTGCCACATGGTAAAACCAAAGTAGTCAGAGGCCGGAAATTGCAGCAAGATGATGATCCTAAGAACACATCCAGTTTAGTAAAAAATTGGTTAGCAAATAAAAATCTTCACCTGTTGCAGTGGCCAAGCCAATCTCCTGAATTACACCCTTGAGGTGAGGAATAAAGATGAATTGTTTGTAGATTTGCAAATGGAATGAAGCAAAATCCCTCAATATGTCTTGAATACCCTACTGACTGGCAAAAATTAAAAAAACCCACTACAAAATTGTCAGTTTTTCTGATTTTTCTCTTTATATGTATATTTTTGAGTAAAATGTAAATTACTCTTTTATTCTATAAACTACTGACAACATGTCTCTGAATTTCCAAGCAATAAATTTTGTATTTATTTTCTGAAAATGAGAACTGGTCAAAATAACAAAAAACTGCATTGCTTTCAGACCTCAAATAATGCAAAGAAAACAAGTTCAAAATCATTTAGAAACAACAATACTAATGTTTTCCTCAGGAAGAGTTCAGAAATCAATATTTTGTGGCATAACCATGATTTTTAATCACAGCTTTCATGCATCTTGGCATGCTTTCCACCAGTCTTTCACACTGCTTTTGGGTGACCTTATGCCACTTGTGGTGCAAACATTTAAGCAGTTCTTTGTTGGATGGCTTCTGACTGTCCATCTTCCTCTTGATTACATTCCAGAGGTTTTCAATGGGGTTCAGGTCTGGAGATTGGGCTGGCCATGACAGGGTTTTGATGTGGTGGTCCTTCATCCACACATTGATTGACCTAGCTGTGTGACATGGCTCATTCTCCTGCTGGAAAAAACAGTCCTCAGAGTTGGGGAACATTGACTGAGCAGAAGGAAGCAACTGTTTTCCCAAGATAACTTTGTATGCGGCTTGATTCATATGTCCTTCGCAAAGTTTAATTTGCCCAATTCCAGCCTTGCTAAAGCATCCCCAGATCATCAAAGATCCTCCACCAAATTTCACAGTGGGTAGAAGAGACTGTGTCTTGTAAGCCTCTCTAGGTGTCCGTCTAACCATTAGATGACCAGGTGTTGGGCAAAGCTGAAAATTAGATTCATCAGAGAAGATTACCTTACTCTAGAAATTGGGCAGGAATCATTATAAACTTGTTTTCTTTGCATTATTTGAGGTCTGAAAGCAATGTTTTATTTTTGTTATTTTGACCATTTCTCATTTTGAGAAAATAAATACAAAATGTATTGCTTGGAAATTCAGAGACATGTTGTCACTAGTTTATAGAATAAAAGAACAATTTACATTTTACTCAAAAATATACCTATAAAGAGAAAAATCAAAAAAACTGAAAATTTGGAAGTGGTCTCTTTTTTTTTTTGCCAGAGCTGTATTTAGGTATTGTTCTGACTGATGAAGCTGTATCTCCAGGTACAGGTCTAGTGGAAAAATACTCCCTGGATAGGGAAGGATATTATTTAAGAGCTACTGTGAGGGATTAGTAAAGTCATTCACACCCCTTGTCCCGATAATCTGATAATAAATGGACAAGGGTAAATATAATGATGTTATCCTGAGGGGAGTTTAGTGTGAGGAGTTGATTGAAAAGTTCTCTGATCTTTTCTGTAATTAAATGCTTCAAAGAATCCAGCACAGTAGCATTATAAATGGGAGGATGACTGATCTTGTTTATAACCCCCAGATGGATCAAACTTCTCTGGATGAAGCATAAAGTTTAGATCTGTAGCTGAGATATCAAGGTTAAGAGTTCTTACTAAAGGGATATACAGTATCTACTGGAGTCTTCAGTCATAGCTGGAAATGCAAGGATACAACTACAGTGGGCGCAGAGCTTACACCTCGGCCTGTGTACCGGAATGGGATTAATGTCCTCGCTGCCCCATAAGAAGATTAGTACGTGTTTAAGCTGGTGTCACACATAACGACGACGACAACGACGTCGCTGCTACGTCACCATTTTCTGTGACGTTGCAGCGACGTCCCGTCGCTGTCGCTGTGTGTGACATCCAGCAACGACCTGGCCCCTGCTGTGAGGTCGCCGGTCGTTGCTGAATGTCCAGCTTTATTTTTTGGTCGTCACTCTCCCGCTGTGACACACACATCGCTGTGTGTGACAGCGAGAGAGCGACGAAATGAAGCGATCAGGAGCCGGCACTGGCAGCTGCGGTAAGCTGTAACCAGCGTAAACATCGGGTAACCAAGGGAAGACCTTTCCCTGGTTACCCGATGTTTACGCTGGTTACCAGCCTCCGCTCTTGCTGCCAGACGCCGGCTCCTGCACTGTGACATGTGGCTGCAGTACGCATCGGGTAATTAACCCGATGTATACTGTAGCAAGGAGAGCAAGGAGCCAGCGCTAAGCAGTGCGCGCGGCTCCCTGCTCTCTGAACTGTGACATGTAGCTGCAGCACACATCGGGTTAATTAACCCGATGTGTACTGTACCTAGGAGAGCAAGGAGCCAGCGCTAAGCGCGGCTCCCTGCTCTCTGCACATGTAGCACAGCGACGTTATGATCGCTGCTTCTGCTGTGTTTGACAGCTAAGCAGCGATCATAACAGCGACTTACAAGGTCGCTGTTACGTCACCGAAAATGGTGACGTAACAGCGACGTCGTTGTCGCTGTCGTTTAGTGTGACACCAGCTTTAGTGTGAGTAAAACTGTATACATTAAATAAAAATAAATATATGTATGTAAAATAAGGCATGTTACGGAATTGTGCATTAGGGTCAAGAAGTGGGATGTTGCCTTGGTGGAGTTTAATCCAAACCTTGGTTGTAGACCTTTGAGGTTCAGCTTTTCCAAGGTTAAAAGGTAGAAGTTTTATGTTTCCCATTTCGCAATAATAATGGTTTCATTTGCATAAAAAGCTGAGTAGCTGTGTACATACAGTGCATTACTTATTGTGCTGATTGTGTGAAACAGCTTGTAATATTCTCCAAAGCAATATCCAACCTTCTGATGGTTGTCATTGAGAGCATTGATCAAGCAATAAAAAGATATTCTCAAATAACAGTATCCAAGTGCCTATAATGCACTGAGCCAGATAGCTTTACCCTTATCATATTAATGTAGTGATTGGTGTAAGGCTACATTCACATCTCCGTGGGACGTGTTCATGTGCTGTCACACGGATATGTGATCCATACACTGATCCCTTATAAAACTGTGTCCAATCTGTCAGACACAGACATGTTCTATTCTCATCATTGTGCAGATCTGATTGGGCCATAAAAGGCTGAAGGGATCTGTTAAATATGAATAAAATTAGTAAGAAATAGTTTTTCCTTCAGTGTTCCATCCATATTTGTTTTCCACTGATTTCACTGATGCATTGTTAAGAGTTATTGCATACAAATAAATTCAGTCAGTCTATCTGCTTATAAAAATGGATCAGAAAGAACAGATGCAAAAAGGAGGCAGTAGGGATGACAAGTGAAAAATAGTATGTTTTATGCAGATGTAAAAATGTAGATGTAAAAACAAACAATATATCTATATGATATATATATATATATATATATAGATATATATATATATACAGTATGTATGTATGTATATATATATATATATATATATATAGTTGATTTTTTTCTTTTTTTTTTTTTGGTCCTGAAGAAGGGGACTCGATCTCTGGAACGCATTGACCCATGAAATAAAACACTTATTTCTTGAATCAACAATTTTCCCTCCTTTTTGGCGACAGAGCGGCATTAACCCCACTTGTCCTCTCTAGCACTGAAGATCTCTCCATGTTGGGCTGTGGCGGCGCCATTATCTTAATGCATGCTTAGTGGTTGTGACTTACACCCTATAAGGTGAGTGTAATCTCTTGCACACCACATTTTTAATATCTGGAAAGTCCATATTTGTGCTCTTTATCCTCAGCTTTTACATTTGACGATATGATGAAAAAGCATTTTTTGCTCCATTTTTTATTCTTTTAAGCTGTTCACTGAAAGGGTTAAATAGTGTGACAGTTTTATAGATCGAGTTGTTCAGGATCTGGTCATACCAAATATGTGTTCTTTGTATTTACATAAATAAATGTATTTTTTACATATACCATATTTTTTGTTTTATAAAACGCACCGTATTATAAGATGCACCCCAAACTTAGACATAAAAAAAAGTAAAAAAAAAAGTTAAAAAAAAATGGGGTCTGCTTTATAATCCAGTGGTGTCTTACAGGAGGGAGACGGCAATGGTGGTGGAGCGGTGGTTACAGGAGGCATGGGCAGTGCTGGAGAACGGCGATGCTGCGGGCAGTGCAGAGGGGGGCCCAGTTGCTCACTGCGGGGATGCGACGCTGTGCTGGGACAGCAGGCACTGCTTTGTGCTGGGGCAGCGGGCGCTGCTCTGTGCTGGGGCAGCGGGGGCTGCTCTGTGCTGGGGCAGCTGGCGCTGCTCTGTGCTGGTACTCACTGCAGGCCGTCAGACACTGTCCATTCTGAAGATGTCGGAGGGCAGACTTCAAAGAAATGGCATTCAGAGTCGGCGTGTGCGCAGATGAGAGTTTGAGTCGAGAGCTCCATCTGCACACACTCCGACTTTAGGTGCCATTATTGGTGCCATTATTTGAAGCTCTTACTGCCGACATCTTCAGAATGGCCGGTGCCTTGCTGCCAGCCCCACAGATCCTCACTTCCCGCCGCACAGAGCCTCGCTGCCTGCCACACAGAGCCTCGCTGCCCAGTGTGCCCACTGCACAGAGCCACAGAGAGCATGGCCGCCCACCGCACAGAGACGCACAGTGCAGCACCGTCAATCGCAGACCGAAAGAGCAGAGCCTGTAGCACAGCGCACAGCATTGCCCTTGCCTCCTGTTACCTCTCTTCACCATGCTCTGGTAAGCTACATTCGGATTTTAAGATGCACCCCTCATTTTCCTCTCAAATTTTTGGGAGGAAAAGTGCATCTTATAATTAAAAAAATCTGGTAAATATTTTATTTTTTTGTGTTGTTCCTGATAGCAAAGGTTAACATCATTGGTCCCTGGTCCACTGAGATCCCCAGGATGTATTCAGTCAGAACTACGATACTGCACTGGAATCTCTACGGTTTTGGGACTTTGGGGGTCCTCCTGACTGCTGACCATTGAAAAATGTTGGCGATGCATAAATTCCAGCAAGTTCAAAAGTTTATCTCCAGTTTCAGTAGAGTTTTGCCGCTTCACCAAGGCACTGCTGCAGTGCTTCCAACTTGCTACTGATATGGACAATGTGATCCAAGATGACAATTCGGAGATGGAGGATGAGGAGGAGAGGGTGCAGGAACTGGTGTAGGAGATGGAGGAAAGCCTGATGGAACTAGGGCCCACTACCCTCGGCATATGTGGCATGTGTACTATTCCAGGGTCCGACTCAGTCCCAGCCTCCACAAGGTTCACCCAGTGTGCTGTTAGGGAAATGTAGCATCCTTGGCCATAAGCAGTTGTCCACATTTTGGTCATTAAGTGGACCTTCCCAGTGATTGTGTAGTGCCCCTGAATACATTGGGGTGCTACAGGGAACTGCATCCTTTTGCCCAGGGTGCAGGACTTACCCCCCCATGGTTCCAAGTTCCCAGAAACTGGTATCACTTCCATCAGCACCTGTCAGACACACCAGTGGATTGGTTTAGCTGGAACATTGCCACCCACCTAGGCGTCAGGCAGACTGTTAGGAGGGACGAAGTGAGTCTAGAGAGAGCCCTCAAAGCGAGAGGAGCAGGAGTATTAGCTATGAGCTAGAAAGACCGAGGTTGGGTCGCAGACAGTGGTCCGGGACCAGAGGAGTCGGTGACCGTGTTCAGGGACGTCGGTCTGGGGTGCGACAGATGAGGTCTAGGAGGGACTGCAGGCACTAGAGAGGGACCCACAAAGCTGACATACCGAGCACGACGGGGTACAGGACCCTAGGTCAGGAGCCGATTCAATGTCCTGACAATTAACCTGCAGAGGAAGGTGACCTTCAGGGACCTTCCCAGAGCTCAGAGACTAAAGGTACCGTCACACTAAGCAACTTACCAGCGATCCCAACAACGATAGGGATCGCTGGTAAGTTGCTAGGAGGTTGCTGGTGAGCTGTCACACTGCGACGCTCCAGCGATCCCACCAGCAACCTGACCTGGCAGGGATCGCTGGAGCGTGGCCGGCCCCCAGCGCCGGCGTGGAAGATGCTGCGCTTGGTAACTAAGGTAAATATCGGTAACCAACCCGATATTTACCTTGGTTACCACCGCACGGAGCTACACGTGCAGAGAGCAGGGAGCAGCGCACACTGAGCGCTGGCTCCTTGCTCTCCTAGCTACAGCACACATCGGGTTAATTACCCGATGTATGCTGCAGCTAAATGTGCACAGAGCAGGGAGCAGCGCACAATGCTTAGCGCTGGCTCCCTGCTCTCCTACTTACAGCACACATCAGGTTAATTAACCCGATGTGTCCTGCAGCTAGCTACATGTGCACAGAGCAGGAGCCGGCAGCACAGGCAGTGAGAGCGGCGGAGGCTGGTATCGAAGGTAAATATCGGGTAACCAAGGACAGGGCTTCTTGGTTACCCGATGTTTACATTGGTTACCAGCCTCCGCAGAAGCCGGCTCCTGCTGCCTGCACATTTAGTTGTTGCTGTCTCGCTGTCACACACAGCGATCTGTGCTTCACAGCAGGACAGCAACAACTAAAAAATGGCCCAGGACATTCAGCAACAACCAACGACCTCACAGCAGGGGCCAGGTTGTTGCTGGATGTCACACACAGCAACATCGCTAGCAACGTCACAAAAGTTGTTCGTTAGCAGCGATGTTGCTAGCGATGTTGCTTAGTGTGACGGGGCCTTAAGGGCATCAGCACACCGCGGGGGACAGGGTTTTCCAGAAAAGCAACCCACTGAAGTCCCAAGTGCCAGCCCTTAGGAACAAGACTTCACTTAAAAACTGAAGAACAGCTTCAAGCTACCCACACAGACACAAAACTGTGCACGGAGGCAGGCTCCGCATTACTATGTGACACCGGTGGGACCGGGTACTTGGACGGGCTCCCAGCAGCGGCACTCAGAGATTTTGGTTTACCTAAAGCATGTGTGTCTCCTTTATATATGGAACCCGTGCTGGTGTAAGGAGGGGATAGCACACCGAATACCAAGGGACGGCTGCTTCCATGAAGTTGCAGAAAGCCTCAGTGTCCACAAACATAAACGGCAATATATCCAGGGACAGCAATCTGGACATGTGCCCATTTAGTGATTGGACCTGTGGGTGGGTGGCTGGGTATTTGCATTTGGATTTCAAGGCCTGGGACAGGAAAAGCAGAATGCTGCACTGGGACAAAGAACAGCACCTGGTTGCTTATGGTGCAAATATTTCGGACGTGTACCACCCCAGCAGGGGTCGAACTGCTCGGATCCGGATGTCGCTACTCGTGACTCAAGGGTCTCCGGACCCGGGGGCTCAGGGTCACTCCAAAATTTGATGGGGGGTTATTTACAGGGAATTAGATAGTTTGTGACGCCACTCGTGGTGTGCGGTAATAGGAAGTACCGCCGCTGCCGTTGGGAGTACCGGGGGTGATGGAGTGGGGCAGCCAGATGATGTTACCCTCCACGGGTAGGGAAAGGCCCAGGACCCGTAATGGTGGGATGGATTGCAGGGGAGTGTAGACTCGCTGGTTGCAGAAGTTAATCAGGTACTCACTCAGAAGGAAACCAGACATTAATAACAAGGTAAACCAAGTCTCTGGATGCCGCTGCCCTCTTGGGGGAGCTCGTCCAGGTTCCGTCCCCTGCAGTACTGCCCGATGGTCCGGAGCCTGCCTTCATGCACAGAATTTTAGAAGTGTCCAAGTGGCCCGTAAGCCTGGAGCTGTCCGGCCCCCGCTCCCTACTATGAGTAGTAGAGGAACTTGCTCTCAGGGGCTCATGCTTGGGATTTCAGTGGGCTGCTTTGTTTGGAAAGCCCTATCCCCCTTGTTGCGCCGGTGCCCCCAATCTCTGAGCTTCGTGGGAACAGTCCATAAAGGCCCTGTCCTCCGAAGGTTAATTGCCGGGTTGCTTGAAGCCTCTCCCTGACCTAGGGTCCAGTACCCCAACGTGCTTTCAGCCCCAGACCGGCTATTGGACTGCAGCTGCCAACCGTCCTTCTCGACTAAGCCAAGCACCCAGTCACAATATCCCATGACCAGGTCTCCGACTCCTCCGGGTCCAGACCACCGTCTGCAACCCAATCTGCTTCTCTCCCATCTTCCCCGAGCTCCTCTCTGCTCGAGGGCTACCACTCCACTCACTTGTCACCTCCCACCTCTCTTCCTGACCCCTAGGTGGGCAGCCCTATTTCAGCTTAGCAGCCCACTGGTATGCCTGACACGGTGTGGTGCAAGGTGTGATTGGGATTTTGGATGCTGATGGAGGCAGTGCTGCAAGTTGGGACCCCAGAACCATGGGGTGTTGAGTCCTGCACTGGGAAATAAAGAGCGTGCAGTACCCTTTGACGACCTGACTTGTCCAGGGGTATCACACAATTACAGATCCACAGGGGATTGCAATAACTTTTTCTCTTGCTCTGATTCATTCCCATCTGGATTACTGCAGCTCTCTACTAATCAGTCTTCCTCTCACTAAACCCTCCCTTCTCCATCCACCATGAATTCGGCAGCCAGGATTATATTTCTGTCTAACTGCTACATTGATGCCACTACCATGTGTCAGTCTTTACTTTGGTTGCCCATCCACAGTATTGTCCAATATAAATATATTACTCTTACACACAAAGCTCTCCAAAGTTCTGCTCTGCCCTACAGCGCCTCCCTCATCTCTGCCTACTACCCTACCATTTTCTTCATTCCACTAATGACTTTAAGCTAACATTCTCTATAATCCGAATCTCCCACTCTTATCTTCATGATTTCTCTTGAGCTGCACCAATTTCCTGGAATGTGCTTCCCTATTATATCCGATTATTTCACAGTTTAAACATTTTCAAGCAGTTACTTAAAATGGGTTTGTTCAGACTGGCTTATCACCTTACTTCACTCATCTAACTAACTATCCCCTGTTCTCTCTTCCAATCTCTATAGCACTTTGTACCTTTATACCTTTAATTGTACAGATACTGGCTTGTGTATGGTTCATGCTGTGTTATTTGATTTACTAAACTGATGGCTAGATCTTATACAACACCCACCATTTTTACCTTTTGTGTAGCGCCCCTGAACCCCTCAGGGCACTACTAGGTACTGCATCCTGACTAAGATGCAGGGCCTACGCCCAGGGACCTGGAAGCCTAGTGCCAGTACCAATAACACACCTAACTTTCCCTGTTCCTCACACCCCATTAGGAATGACTGACTAGTCCGGGACCCAATGGATGGCCGCCTAGAGGTGGAGAGAGTCCATTCCAGTCCATTAGAAGGCAGCCCGGTGGGAGGGGATAAGACAGACACAGTCAGACACTTAACAGAGGGGTCCCGTAGTGACAGGAGAAGGGGACGGACGTGTCTCGAGACGGGGTCGTGTAACAGTTAGCAAGGAGAGTGGTTGCCAAGGACGGTACAGCCAGGTACCTCTGGAACCAGAACACCAACGGGGCACAGGGCCCTAGATCAGGCGACAGCTTCACACAACTTGTCAAACATCTGCACAGTGAGGGGACCTTCATGGACCTCACTGACCCAAAGAATCTGGGGGCACCAGCAGTAAAGATTGAACCAGGGACTGGAATAAAACACCGACCCTACAGGGTTCGCACTGCCCGCTGTACACACAAGAGACTGCCAAAAGACAGTAAGGGACCTACAAACGCTCCAGGCTACGGGGTCCCAACCACAAGTGAGAGATGCCGGGGAAAGAGACTACCAGGTCACCACACCGGCACTGGGACAAAAGGGACCAGAGGTCTGAACCAGCCGTCCTGCAGGCCATCATTCCATCTGACAGTGAGTAAACAGAAGTTGCAATGCAGCCCCACTGTGTGGTCTCTCTTCTTTCTGCGACGGACCCCTTCATCCATTCCCTGGGGCCTAGCCCTGCCTCTGGAGGGCCTACCATCCCAGTTGCCACCACCATCAGCCCCAGAGGTACTAGTCTGTGCAGCGGCGGTTCCATCACTATAACTGCAACCCGCAAGTGGCGTCACAATACAAACTCTTTCACTCCCCTGTATATACCCCCTTTTAAAAAGCGCCCCCAGGGTCACGGAACTGGGCATCAGCCATTATACAACCGTGACACAGCATCCCCGTACATATACATCCAAGGACCGAGTACCCATAGCCCTGGGCGACAAATTTGTCTTACCCTTTTTCCCCCATAAATTGTAGGTTTGAGAGCAACGTCCTAACTCCTCTTAGTATGTGTTGAACTTTGTGTTAGGCCTCTTTCCCATGTCAGTGAAAAACACAGATGTTTGTGTATGTCCCTCCATGTGCCATAATTTTGGCACAGGTGTGATATCTGTGTGCTATCAGGGATAATACACAATCAGTCACTTACACTCACCTGTTCACGCTCCTGCTGTTCATGGTGTTAATATCTCCCAGATGCTATGTCCGGCCGCCGCTGTCTCCCTTTGCAGCTACTTCTGGGTCAGCGGTGCAGTGAATATGTATAAGCATAATTAGCCAGCCTGGAAGCAGAGACAGCAGTGGCTGAAGACAGCTTTGCTGGAGACAGGTGAGTATAAAAAGCTTTTATTTTAAATGTACGTGATTTTTCTGGTACGTGTTGCACAGACCAAACCACTGTGTGGTCCGTGGGACATCAGTGATGCTGGAGAAAAACAGACTTGTCTTTGTGTGGAGCACACGGACATGTGTGTACGCTGCATGGGAACATGTCAGTGAGAAATCACTGATGTGTGCACAGACTTATTGATTTTAATGGGTCTGTCTATGTCCGTGTTTCTGGTACGTAAAAAAACTACAACATACGTACCAGAATCACTAATGTGTGAAGGAGAACTAAGGGCTCATGCGCACGTTGCGTAATTGCATGTGTGGCGCCCCTGACCTGGTCAGGCACCACTGAGTACTGCACCCATGCTGGGGGCAGTACAACACAGGTAATCCAGAAGGCTGACCGAGGTGTGATTACACAAGCGCATAGTAATCAGGTCTCCCACATGGACCTTTGAGTGGACCCCTGGGGAATCCAGGAGGGGGCGTGGCCTCAATCTCCACTCAAGGAGTGTGGTAGAGAGCCTGGTTGCTAAGTTGCGTAGGCAGGCACAGTTGGGAGGAAGTAGTGAGCCAGTCAGGGAGTGCAGCTCAGGGAGAGCAGACACATGCAGCAGACCCTGGAGTCTGGCACAATCTGAATCATAGATTCATTCAATTTTCTCCTGCCAAACCTGCCGGAGGGGGCACTTCAGACCCCCACCATAACACCACAGAGTCCACAACCACGTAGCATCAAGAGGGCCCATAGCTCACAAGAGGCAAGCAACCGGAGTGACCTGGTCCAGGCTACAAGCAAATGGGCCGAAAAGAGGGGAGAACAGGCAGCAGCAACTTCCCTGGGTGACCCCTGTAGGAACTTCAAGTCGGGGTCACCCCAAAAACAACAGGGCTAGAGAAGGCGAGTTGGTAGTCACCCTCAAAAGTCAGCCTGACGGAGTGCCTGGTTTCTTCTGGTTAATCCCAGCTACGCCCGGGTACTCACCCTGCCATCTATTGTGAGTAAAAACCCTGAAAGACTGTCTGGACTGTGCCTGAGTTATTCTGCGACCTGTGGTTCCACACACCTACACAGGGCCATGGGGCCTGCCTCACTCTCGGGAGGCAACTACATCTAGCTGCATCCAACATCAGCCCCAGGCGTCCCCTAATTTGCAGTGGTGGTCACCCTGACCGCAATACCGAGAGTGGCGTCACGAAACTCCTAAAGAAGCAACCTACCTGTGACCAGACTGTTCCATCCCGTGGAGTCCCTGAAGGTAATGCACCGACACAGCACCTGTGGGGCTTCACACATGCATTTACACTGCGTATAGCACTGCAGCGTAAATGCATGCGTCCTGTGTCCCCTGCGCAATCTATGTAGATTGTGCATGAAACGTGTGCATGATGCTTTTATAAACGCAGCGATTTGGGTGCTAACATTTTGACCTAAATCCGTGCGTTCATAAAATGAGCTTGTCAATTAGGGCTCATGCACACGTAACTGCTGAATATTCAGCAGCGATTTGACAGGACATGTGCGCTTCAAATCGCTGCAGAAAGAATTTACGCTGCAGTGCAATACGCAGCATAAATGCATGCAATTATGCAACGTGCGCACGAGCCCTTATTCCGTGCGCTATGGATGCAGCTCTCACTCTCTATGGTGGGGACAGCAGCCATAGCGCATGAAATCTGCTTTTTTTGTACAAAAAAACTGCATCCATGATGCAGTGTTTCTGTGTATAGAGTGTTTATATTTGATTTTCAAAGTTTATGAACCAACATTTAAGGAGGGGGGAAGGTTTAGGAAAGTTAACTTTATTGGGAAAACCCGGGAAAGATTTGGGGGAAAATAAAGGGGGGGAACAGTAAGGGGAAAGGAATGAACAGTTTACATAATGATCACATTTTGAAACAATTTACTAAGTTTTACTAAATATGCTTAATTACCTGAGAAAAGAGAACAATCATTCTAGATGTTTTTTAGTTGCAATGGACTCGTGAAGATATCAGTCCAAGGTTTCCATCTTATGTTATATTTTCCTATTTGTTTTCCTCTTAATGCAAAGTTATATTCGTACGTGTTATGCAAGGACACTCTGTCTATGATATCATTTATAGAGGGCACTTGAGTTTGTTTCCATTTTGAAGTGATGGCTAGTTTGGTTGTTAACAAGTGTAGCAAATTATATGTCTGAATTTGACTGGAACTTGATCCAAACCTATTGAGAAAAGGACTAACTGAGGGGTTAAACTGATATTTAGTTTAGTAAGTCTTAAAATAAAATTTTTGATTTCCATCAAAAGAAGGTCATGTTCCTTACAGGACCAAAATATGTGCGACAGATTACCTATCTCGCAGCAATTTCTCCAATAGTCTGATAAACAATTGGGGTTTATTGTGTTTAATTTATAGGGAGTAAGATACCATCTTGAAAGTACCTTGTAATGAGTCTCTTGGAGAGTGATACAAAGCAAATTTGAGTAAGTTATTTCTAACGCTTTCCGAAGCTGATCCTTGTCAAGTATAATATTGAGCTCATTTTCCCATGCTATTATGTTTGTGCCTTTGTTAATTCCCATGTCCTCATTAAATTTATTATATATATTTGTTTTCCAGAATAAAAGACTTTAGGGATTATTTAGGAGGTTGGTTATGTCTATAGGGAGTGTAAAAGTAAATTTCTCTTTTATTAAATAGTGATTAATATTTTCCCAGTTTATAATTTCTGAGTTGGGGATTTTATACTTAGACTGTATTGTCTGAAAAGGGGCTAATATATCCGCTTCTATGATTCCAATAAGATTACCAATCCCTTGTTTTTACCACTCCCTCAGGTTAAATCCTGGTCCCAATAAGCTCCAAGACTTCTAGTGGTATATATGTTAAAGACGTTTTATTCTGAATCTTATCAAGCAGGTTTAAAAAGTATTTCCATGATAGAATAGTGGTTTTTAATAATTCATTTTTGGGAACAGGTTTCTTTTTATCTATTAAATGCGAGATAATTAAGGCTTGCAGAGATTTGTTTTTATATGCGCAGTTCATGCACACATAATTTTTTTCCTCATTTTCTTCCTTCCCCTTCTTAACCCTTTCCCGCCCCCCCCTCCTCCCCACACCCTCTTGGTTTTGGTGTACATTCTCAGTATACTATATGTAAGTCTATACTTCTTTATCTCCATCCCCATTTTTTGGTCATTAATGACGTTCTGTACATTACGACAGCACTTTGCCGTGGTCTATGTTGTTTTGCGCGTGCGCTCTGCACTCAATCGCTGCTCTCTATGCCCATGCGCGCCGCGCTTTATGGTCATCTTGCTGCGGCGGTTCTGCGCATGTGCTATTCCCTAATGACGCTGACGTGGCTGTCTTGGACTTCTCGCGCATGCGCGGATTTTCCAAGATGGCGGCGCGCATTGTGCATACCATACATTGCTGCTTCACATCTGCTCCTTCACATGGGACCGGTCCGGACCAACAGTCACCATATTAAACAGGTGATCCACATTATTATTACATAGGCATGTATTTATACCTCCCCTTTCTTAATGGCTCAGTGCACGCCTGTCCTGAAGAAGCCGCTACCTGCGGCGATACGCATGGGTCCTGCTTACGGGATCCTGGGCCCACCCCCCTTTCCCCCCCTCTTGCTTTCTACATCTTGCTTCCCCATTCCTGACGTATCTTGGTCCCATGCAAGTTTGCAGGTATCTTGAGGACCATGCTGTCTGATTATAGTCAGCACCTACATTAGCTCCATTTATGGGTCTTATGAATATTTTGACATCGCTAACGAGGCCGGATGTGCGTCACGAATTCCGTGACCCAAACGACATCTCGTTAGTGATGTTGTTGCGTGTAAAGCGGCCTAAAGTCTTAAGATTTGTGACTTTGCTTCATTCACTTTGTACAATGAGACCATAGAATCTTTTTAAGGTTTTTATTAAATTTCTGGTTGAATTCAGTGGGTCCGAAATAGTGATAAGAATATCATCCGCAAATAATGTAGATTTGTATTGCCTCTTATTAAGACTTATCCCTTTAATTTTTCCATTGAGTCTAATACTCTCTGCCAGTGGCTCTATGAATAAAGCAAATAGACTCGGAGACTAGGGACACCCTTGTCTGGTGCCATTTGAGAGGGGAAAACTGTCAGATAGTTGATTGTTTGTATAAATTCTCGCTGATGATGACGTGTATAATGCTGTGATGCAGTTTAGTATTTGGTCTCTAAACCCAAATTTCTTTAGAGTGGCAAATAAAAAAACCCAGTGTACCCTATCAAAAGCCTTTTCGGCATCCAGAGCAAGAACTACGGAGGGAATTTTATTATTTTCTATATGTTTCATAATATTGATTACTTTCCGGGTTGCTGTAACGTCTGCCTGGATCCACAGACTCAGATGGGCTGTAAAGGAATGGCTAGAGCCTCTCACCAAGTAAGACCCCCAAAACCCTGAAACCCTTCAACCCCTCTACAGGGATTTGGAATTACACAGGGAACTGGAGATCACTACCTGTGGAAGGCTGCAGTCCAATGAGAGTAGTAGTCAGGCAGGGTCAAACCAGGAATTGCGGAACAGGAACAGAATCGGCAGGCAATGACGTAGTCAGCAAACGTAGCAGAGGTCAAATCCGGATCGGGCAACAAGGTACAAAAACAGTAGGCAGTAGGGTAGTCAGAAAACACGCAGAAGTCAGCACACAGGGATCACCAAACAGAATAGGACGTAACAGGAGCCAGGAAAATCAGAACTATCTCTGGCAGTGGTCATGTGACAGGAGGGGGAATAAGAAGGGTGTGGTGTCATTCCATTGGCTGTAGCTGAACGCTGGCAACTTCAGCTGGAAGACACATGCCACCCACAGTCAGCCAGCGGTACTGCAGATCCCAAGCTAACCCAGCCCAGTGGATGATCGGAGCCTGCGCCCACTGCTAGCATCGACTCCTCTCCCATCACCAGCACCATCCACGGCAGGAACACGGCGTCGCCTGGCAATCGGAGCAGAAGTCGCTGGAGCAGACTCCAGCGGTGACCAAACAGTTGCATCTGAGGTGTGTCTTCCTTTGATAAAACCAACCTGATCAAAGTAAACTAGATCAGGGATATAAGTTTGTATTCTTGAGGCTATTAATTTTGCCAGAATTTTTGTATCAGTGTTTAATAGGGATATTAGCCTATAGTTTGCTAAATCATCATGGTCGACTTTCCCTTTTGGTAGGACTATAACCGTGGCCTCTAACATTTCCTTGGGAACCAAGCCTTCCAGAGCTACTTTGTTTGAAAGCTTTGTTAGGTGAGGCAAAAGTAGTTGGGGAAAAATTTTCTAATAATCATTTTGAAACCCATCAGGGCCTGGTGATTTCCCTAGCTTTAATGACTTAATGGTGTTTGCAACCTCCATTTCTGTATATGGCAAGTTTAAGTACTCCAAGTTAGTTTTGGGAGTGAAGGGAGTTGCAGGGAGTCTAGAAACTTATTGATGAGGTCCTCCGTTGGATCTAATAAATTAGAGTCACTCTTTAGGTTGTATAATTTTGAGTAGTATTGGGCAAAGGCTTCTGCTATGTCTTTTGGATGTTTGCATGTTTGGTTTAGATTATTTTTAACTTGTAAAACTCTAATTTGGTTTCTTTGTTGTCTGGTTTAAGTTGCAAACACTTTAGAAGGCTTGTTATTTGAATGGTAGTGGTTTGTTTTGACCCTTTGAATAATTTTATCAAATTCTTCTGATAACGTAGTTTTCAATTCTATTCTTTCTTTTAAAATGTCTGAGTGGATTTCTGGAATTGTTTTTTCCTGTTGTTTTATTTCTAATTCTCTAATTTTGTTGGTGATGGCTATTATTTTTTCTTTGTTTTTTCTTTTAAGCCTAATATTCAGTTCTATGAGTTTTCCTCTCAGCACTGCCTTATGGGCATTCCAAACAGTGAACACTGAGATATCTTCTGTGGCATTATCTTGAAAATAATTAGTAATGTTTTTTTCAATTTCATCCCTGTATAAAGGATGCTGGAATAAATATGTATGAGCTCTCCAAAGTCTGTCTTGTCTACTGGGTGGTCCTAGTTTAAAACTAAAAATCATTGGTGAATGATCTGACCATGACCTTGGTTCTATTGCAATTTTTTTAAACTTAGTTAAAGATGTTAAATTTGTAATAACTAGGTCAATTTGTGCAAAAGATTTATGCCTATCCAAATAATGGGTGTATTCTACCGAAGAAGAGTTAGGACACCTAAACATATCAAAAAATTATTCTCTTGCTTACCATGGATCTAAATTTTGTGAAAACATTCTTGTATGGTTTGAAGAGTCCAATTTTCCGTTAGGCACAACATTGAAGTCTCCAAAGACTACCAACTCACCTTTCTGTTATTCTCTAATTCTCTTCAGTAGTTGATTCAAAAAAGTAAATTGACCCGTATTTGGTGCATATAAGTTAACAATCGTAAAGATATTATCATTCATTTTACACCCTAATATAATAAATCTACCATATTCATCTGACAGGACTGATAATATTTCAAATGTCACTGTGTTTTTTATTATAATGCTCACACCTGCAGTTTTTTTTATATTTGAGGCTAAAAATATGTGTGGGAAATCTCTATTAGTAAATCTGGGAGTATTGACAGATGAGAATTTTGTTTCCTGTATGCCTACAATATCTACCCTAGATTCTTTTATTAGCTTCCAAGTCACGAATCTCTTATTGGGGCTATTAAGACCATTAACATTTAAAGACATAAAATTAACACTCATTTTATAATTTTTACTGCTGTTACTTCAATTCTCAGGTGGGAAAGATATTGAATATTTAAAATATTGTTGAATAGACATGCAAATTTTGTGATCCTAATACTTGACCTAGAGAGGAAAAGAAGGTTAGATCAAACAAACAAACAACAGATAAACTTATAATAACTTGTAAACTGTTTCATGAATAGTCCGTGGATGGTGATTACAGTGTAAAAGAGCACCATCTCTATTGGAGCGAAAGTTTATGCCATCCCATTTACATTCATTGTAGATTATGGAATTGGATACATGCTGTACCTTATTGAAAAGGTTATTCGGTAACTCCTGGGTTAAGTTATGTGGATATTTTGTTCTTTTAGCTTGTTAAGGCCATCCTCAGGCCTCTTTGTATGACATTAGTTTTCCCTTGATGTTGATAAAGAATTTTTGTTGGAAAGCTCCATCTATAGCTTATCTTCTTTAGACGAAGAATTTCTGTAATTTTCCCCAATTCTTTTCTTTGATTCAGAGTTTCGTGTGACAAGTCTGCAAAGATCTTTAATCGCTCGTATGGTAATGTTTTGTTTTTCTTTAGGTAAGTCATGAGTTGTTCTTTTGTATAGTAGAAATGTATTTTGAGAATTACATCTCTAGGGATGTCTGGGCTCAAGAAATTCGGTTTAGGTAGTCAATGTGCACGGTCTATTACTATGTCAAGTTCTGAAAGACTTGGAATTGCCAACTATCTTTAATGTTTTTTTTGAGCTCCTCATTTTTGATCGATTCTGGGATGCCTCGAATTTTAATATTATTGCGTCTATCTCTGTCTTCCAAGTCCGTCAACTTTGTCTTGAGAAATTTAATTTCTGCTTTCATTTTGTCCTGGTCTTTGGTGATGTTTTTTGTAGATTTTATTAAATTTGCCATCTCTGCCTCCGTACATTCAGCCCTAAGTGCCATGGATTCAATAGTTGATGTAACCTCATTATGTTTTTTGTCTATATCAGTCTTCAGAGAAGTTATATCAGCCTTCACCGAATCTTTGAATGCGGTAAAAAGGTTGTAAATCCTTATCCATGGGTTGGTCAGTCAATTGAAAATTTTTAAGAGGATCTGGCTGAGAAGAAATTCCGCTGTCGTCCCTCTTTTGTTTTTGACGACTTGGACTCAAGTCCAGGGATTAATCTATTTCTATATCTGTTTTTCATGCCATTTCTTTTCTCTTATTTTGGGAAGATGCTAGGTCCCATAGCATGGTAATTTCCCCTGTTGGGTCTTGTTCTTGGGACAATGAGTCATCATTTACTGAATGAAGAAGAAGTTTTGTTCCTATGTCTTGTTTGTGTTGTCCTTGTCTACTTCCAGGTTTTGGTATTGCACACACAGCCGCTCCTGGTTTTGGAATGTCTGATTTCTGTTTGTGAGTCACCATTTGTAAAATTGTAGAATTTGGAAGTATCTGTCAAGATTCAGCCTTAGAAGGACAGGTACACTGAGAGTTACGCTTTTTGCAAGTTGTGAGGGCCACGTAGCCACTTGAAGTCCAGTGATCGCACGTAGGTCAGAATAACCGCTCAGATCCTCCTGACTTCCAAGGTTTGTTGCTAACTAAGTTCCTTCAGACTGAGCTTTCAAGTACCAGGGATTCTTTGTGTGGACTCAGGTACCTTTAATTAGTTTTAATCCGGGCACAAACCACTGTGACTCTGTAGTTTCTGTGCTGTCAGCACAGAGTTTGTCAGATTGTTATAAATTTCTTGTGTTTTGCCACACTTGTGCAGCCCCTCTTATTTACCCACATGGATGTAAAAATGTTCTTGTTAATTTTACTAGGGCTTGATCTGGTGCTGCTTAAGAATAAGTAACCATGAAAAGATCAGGTAGACTGATATGGGGGTATCTTACTTATGTATTCCGCTATGCTAGGGCACAACTAGTATAATGCAGCTTATTATAACTTAACAGTTGTTGATTTTATTTTGTGCACCCTTTCACATTAATCTTGCAAGGTGTGGGTATGTTCTCACTAACGTTTGTTAATTTTTGTTGAGGTAAAATAGGGCACAAGTCGAATCTTTGCAACAGTATGTAATTGCTTGTTGTATTGCAGGGAGCCTCCTTTCCGTCTCTAGAATTGAGGACTATAGGCAGAATTGTGCTGGCGTCAGAGAAGGAGCGACAATCAGACAGAAAGGGACATCAGTAGGTCTGGTCACAGAATTAGGGAGCACTGATGCTTAGACATAGATATGGACACTGGTGGACTGTAGGTGTTTAAAATGCTTTTAGCTTAGGAGCAGAAGTCTTTAAATAATACAGGACAGGAGCAGCTGCACCTTCCATGCAGGTATATGCCTCTGGTCCCACACTATTTACTCAGACACTCACAGAAACTGCATCCCACAGTAATGGTGTGTAAGTGTTAGATGATATTTCTGTCAGAGATGTAATTAATGTGAGGAATTGGGGTGAAATTTCCAGGAAATTGGGGACCTTTTATTTGGTTTTAAGTGAGACACAAGTCCTTTCTGTCAGGACAGTTATGTGTATTATCAGCGGTGCTGTGGGACCTGAAGTACGAGGTTAATGTCTATATTTAATTATCTTCTTATGATGTAATTAATTCATTGATGACTAAGATGTAAAAATTTGAGGTAAATGTTGAAGTTATAGATGAGGGTGAGTTGGTATTACAGTAACATTTCTCTCACCATTTAGATCTCCACATCCTGTCAGCAGCACAGCTGTGAGGGAGGGCCCTGGTCTTCACCTCAGGTACAGCGTCTGTGGTAATTTCAGTCCAATAAATTTTGTTTAAATAGATTAAAATTGATCTGTTGATGATCTTAAATAGATCCACTGCCTAGGTGAATGGTTTGAAGCCCACGAGCATCAATAATCTGTTTCTTTTAGGATGTTTATCTGGGAGCCCAAGCACTTCATGTCTTACATGCTTGAGCCATGGCCACGCCCCTCGATGCAGTGTTTCTACAGAGATTTGACACGCGCATGTGCTGTCAAATCGCTGCAGAATATTCAGCAGTTATGTGCGCATGAGCCGTTACTCTGTAATGTCTTATTTTGTTTGTACATGCACCTTCTGAATCATAAAGTGCTGCAGAATATGTTGTCGCTATAGAAACATTAATTTATTATTTTTTATTATTATTATTATTATTATTATTATTATTATGGCTTAGGAAGTGTCAGTTATTAAGAAAGCAGTTTTGAGGTAGGGTCATAATGAAATAGCATTTTTTCCTCTCTCCAAAAACAGTTGAGAAAATTGGACAGGGCATAAAAGTGATTTTTTTCAAAGACGACTGCATCTGGAACGCCACTGATGCTGAGAACACAGTTTGCATAGTTTTCTTCCTTGGAGCTCTAAGCATTAATATGTGGTCAAATTCTGACTTACTGAGTCAATTTATTAATGAAAAACAAATGTTATATCTTTGCCTTATTATGTAGGACAGCAAAGTACTGGCCAAAGGGCAACGATGAGTTCCCTTAAGTTATTCTGTAAAATCCAGAGATTAATTTTCATTATCACATAAAAACAGAATATTTAAGCTAAGAGCTTGACATCAAAGATTTCCTTGTTTCAGATTTCCACTTAGAAGGTAGGAAACAAACAAATTGCTGTTGGAACGTCTTCAATCAATCTCCCGCTGTAGCATTAGACAGACACCTGCACCTGGGTCTAATTTTAACACACGGGGGCTCTCCATTCATCACGAATTCTGCCCGCACACCTACATAGTCAGGTAAAGCTATCGAAATCTGGCTTGGATGGGAATCATATGTAAATATTTTTCATTATTACCATGTATTACAAATTGAAATGTAGACTTTTAAATGTCTGCTGTGATTCATCTTGGTTGCTCAGATGTCATGTATCCCTGAATAACACGGCAGCCATCTGTTGTTTTCGGAGCATCACAGTTTTGATCCCTATATCCGCAGTTCACTAGGTCACAGCAGTGCCAGAAAAACTTGCCTTTATTGACTTGCTTTATGTCCTGTGTGCACAGCTTGACTTGGCAGCGTTTATTTTAAACATCATTTACATATTTTATATGTGAAATGACATGGAGGTCCTATTTATAACATTAGCACAAACCTAATTACCGGTAACAGAGATTGCCTGACAATGTGAAACTATAAACAACCTGGAGATATATTAAGCAATGCCGCCAGCCGACTGCCTCTTTCAAGTGTGGCAGGTAATAAAATCAGTGGAAATTAATGCACAGATAATTAAACTGTGAAAAATGACCAAAAGCTACGTTATATGGTCACCCTCATCTAATTAATAGGACCAATTTCAGACACCCATAACAAAGAACTGCATAGAGTTAAAGCACCACTCCAAAGTATTTTTTATTTCAGTGCTGGAGTGGTGCTTTAAATGTAAGTCCCTTGCCCGTATGTCTTATACTCACCTTACGGCATCTTCATCTGTTTTCAGTGTCACGCTGCTCTGGCTCCTGTGATTTATGACCTGCGGGTAGCTCCAGTGTTTCATGGAGCGTGCCAGAGATCACAGCTCAATGCAACTCTATGAGAGCCTCGTTCTGGCTCTCATAGAGTTGCTTTGAAACCTTGTGATGTAACTTTTGACTTAAGGCCAGACAGAAGTTACGGGCACAAGATGGCGCCACAGGACTGGAGCAGTGCCGGAAAATAAAGCCCCCGGAAGGAGAGTATATCACAGGTGACAAGGAACTTACATTTAAAGCAGCAATCCAACTCTGAAAAAAACCCACTGGAGTGGTGCGTTAAGCATACATCTATATAGACTTAAAGGGAATCTGTCATCAGGTTTTTGCCACCTAATCTGAAAGCAGCATAATGTAGAGACAGAGACCCTGATTCCAGCATTGTGTCACTTACTGGGTTGCTTAGTGTAGTTTTGATAAAATCAGTGATTAATCAGTAGTAGATTATCATTAAAGGGCTACTTGGCATACTGCCAGGTAGTCCAGCATACTCATGAGCTCTGTATAACTGCTAGATCTGCAGCAGAGAAAACATTGATTTTATCAAAATGACAGCAAACAGCTCAGTAAGTGACACATTGCTGGAATCAGTGTCTTTGTCTCTATATTATGCTGCTCTCAGATGGGGAGCAAAAACCTGGTGACACATTCCCTTTAATTGATGCTGGATTAATGAGGGAATAACCCATTAAAAAGCTTGTGAGATAATTGTCCACTTATCTTTGGTCCCTTGAAAAAGAGAAAGCTACATATCAAATATTGTAAGTCATAAACTCTCTACATTATGCTGCCCTCAAATGGGGGAGCAAAAGCCCGGTGACAGATTCCCTTTAAAAGAGCAGAACATCTAGGATTATGGAATTTAACCCTCCATTATCAAATATTGATTGCATATCCTAAGGGCAAACTATTAATATCTAAATCACAGAAATGCTGTTATAGAGACCGTCTAGTCCAGGATCAACATTTAACGTGATACTGTACATAAAGTGATAATACCAGGTGCCCTCCTTTTGCTTACCTCTGCCAGTGATCCACCATTTTGGTCATATTAAATACTGTGGTTTCCACGTATGGTATTGGATATCTTTAATTATAATAGTTGCGCTGGACATCAGATAGGAATCTTTTGGGACTTTATTTTTCGACCCTCATGATTTGCAGTTTTGAACTATACGTTTCTCTTTCAGCATGTCCCTCCCAGTAATACATGCTGGATGTGAGGTCTGTGTGTACAATACCAGCACAATTCTGTTCCTGGAGTTATTTTCTCCTGCACGTGTTTATCGTCTAATCTACAGACGGTTTTCTCTGCTTTCCTGAAAATGTAAATGCTTTCTCCCCTCTCATCTGCTGTACGAGTACAACCTTCTCTATGTCACTGAAACACTAAAAAATAATGGGGAAAGCAGGAAGTGGGAGTCATAGGAGCGGGAAGCAGAGCTTGGACAGTTTTAACAGTTTTCAGTTTGGAGACCTGATATCTAGGTAAAGGACATAGACGTTGTCACAGCAAAATAGTGGCAATTTGTAAGGAGGATTATTTAAAAATTGCTTAATTTTATTTTCATTTGAAAAATGAACAATAAGAGTAAAACAGGACAAACAGCACTGAAGTATCATCTGTGCCTGATGCACTGGCGGACACAGACGGAAAAGAGCCCCAGTATAAAAAACAAATATGGGTGCTCAGGGTCAGACTGGCCCACCAGGAGGTCGGGAGAACCCCCGGTGGGCCCCTGCTATTGATGGCTACGCCCCCTAGGCTCCGCCCCCTACCCCCCCTGGGCCCCTATGGATATGTGAGAGAGGCCCCCCCAGCCGGTAATTTCACTAATCATATCGGCACATTGCCGATATGATTAGTGACAATCCCATTCCCTCTGCAGCGGCAAGCAGGGAGAGCGATCTCCCTGCTCTGCCTCCTGTCACTGTCAGTGCGACACTGCAGTGGGAGGCAGTCTCAGAGCGATAACTGCTTCCTTCCTGTGCGGGTGCCGGCAGCATCGCACTGTGGAGGACAGACCCGGCGTCGCCCCAGGCCAGGCTGCAGGAGAAGCAGCACATGAGTATAGAAGGCGGGGGCCTAGGGGGGAAAGCAGGGGCCCCGGGGGGGGGCGCGGAGGCCTGGTGGGATGCAGGGGGGCTCTTTACCCAGAGGCGTATCTAGGTGGGGGCTGGCGGGGCATTTGCCCCGGGCGCAGCTGTCAGGGGTGCGCTGTCAGGCTGCCTGATGCAGCGCTGTGAAAGTGTCCCTGGCAGCTGCGTTTGCTGCCCTGCAGTGGGAGCTGCCATTATCTGAGCTCAGCTGTCACACTGACAGCCTCACTCATAGAAGCTGCAGCGCGCGGTTTCCACTGCTCAATTGTCCTCGTATCTATCAGACGCGAGGAAAAATTAAGTTGTGACCGGCCCTGACTTCCGGGTCAGAGAGACGGCTGTCAGGTGATCAGGTCAGCTGATCACACTGCTGACCCAGAAGTCAAGGCCGCAGCGCAGAGGCAGCAGAGAGCGTGGAGAAGTGCTCCAGTGTGGAGCGTAAGATAGTGACAGCGAAGAGGAACATTATGGGGGGAAAGGGGGGTATCTATGGACACAGAATGAAGGGGCAGAGGAAGGGGAGAGGGAACTATCAGTGGACACAGTATGAGGGAACAGACGGTGGGGAGGGGGCAGTATCTATACAGTATGGAGGAGAGAGGATGGGGAGGGGGCAGTATCTATATGCACAGTGGAGGAGAGAGGATGAGGAGGGGGCAGTATCTATATACACTGTATGGAGGAGAGTGGATGGGGAGGGGACAGTATCTATATACACAGTGAGGAGAGAGGATGGGGAGGGGGCAGTATCTATATACACAGTATGGAGGAGAGAAGATGGGGAGGGGGCAGTATCTATATACACAGTGGAGGAGAGAGGATGGGGAGGGGGCAGTATCTATAGACACAGTATGAAGGGACAGAGGGTGGGGTGGAGGCAGTATCTATAGACACAGTATGGAGGAGAGCGACTGGGGAGAGGGAACTATATTTGGACACAGTATGGGGGAGAGAGGATGCGAGGTGATGTATGGGGTGACAGAGGATGAGGGGTGGTGTATAGAGAGAGAGGATGAGGGGTGATGCATGGTTGGGGGAATGTATGCGGACATGGTATCCTCTGATAGTGTCTGCAGCCGGGCACTGCACATCCGCCTCATTGATTTTAATAGGAGGCTGCTGCTACTATCAGAAGACGAAGCAAATCCAGAACTGAGCACTTCCGGCCACCCCCGGCACGGCACCTAGAACAGGCGATTGGCTGGCGTGCCAGGTGCCGGACCCCGACCAATCGGACATTGGCGATCTATCCTAAGGAAACACCATCAGTATTAAAAAATAGTGGACAATCTCTTTAATAAAGTCTTGTGCCATCTGGCAAGTTAAGAGTTACTATGTTTCTATTTATGTTGTTAGGACTTAGGAGCATTAAAGGGGTTGTCCAAGTTTGTGAAGACCTGCAGTCACTCTATGTGTCACTCTATGTGACTGCAGACTTCTGAATTCTCACAGTGCGCACAGTGCACGCTGTCAAGATTCTCTGGTGCCGGTGGTGACAGTGGGAGGTTACAAAGCTGCAAGTATGCGATTTACATAAACAGACATGCTCAATGAAAGTGAATTGACTGAGGCCGGACACGTCAAATCAGAATGTGCCCAGAAGTATACAAATCTCATACTTGTATGATAACTTGTATGTATGTTATTCCTATATAAAGTGCGGTAACTGCATGGTGCTGGCAGGCCCCAAGATTGATTTTTTTCCTGGTGGGCCCCAGGCACTCCAGTCTGCCGCTGTGGGTGCTTTACATCTGCACATGCTCCCTGCCGCTCATAGTCTTCTCCATAGTGTTTTCAATACTCCAGCGACATTTTAATGAAGACATCATCACTGTGGCTATGCGTATGCGCTGCCAACTGCAGCAATGGTGGCTTGGCGCAATATTTAAATAAAGAAAAAGGGGCATGCCCTAGAGAATGTAGGAGAAAGAATTTTCAGCGTGGACCTTACCCACAAAGGCTCACACTGCTACACACATCAATCAAAGGTGCAGTGTATTTCTGGAACTTAGATTATAGATATTTCAGTAATCAAGCATCACATCTTTCTACAAAAGGTATGTGTGACGCCCTGGCCTATCAGGTCGTCACAAGGGTGCCGTGCAATTTGCCCTTCTGCATGGTACCCGCTCCTCCTTGGTTACGGGTCCTGTCAATTTGGTGTTGCTACCAACAGGTGTATCTAAATCCTGAGGAACACTCTGCACCACACCCACCAAACACCCATTGGGCAGCCTGAGGGGAATAGGGCCGCCCAGATGGAGGGATGGAAGAGAGAGGGCAGAGAAGTCAGTTAAGTAGTAGTTGAGCAGTCAGACAGCGGTGACAGGACAGGTCACGCTGTGGAGCTGGGCTCTTGTACCTGTCCCAGGTGCCAGACGTTGCCCTGGCCAGAAGGAGCTGGAACCCCGGTCGCAGGGGGTAGTGACAGAGGGCAAGGTGCTGCTACAGAGAGTAGGCTGGCTGCCTTGTGGTACAACCGGGCAGGGGCCAAGGCACGACGGGGTATGCGCACCCTAGGCTGGGAAGAAGCTTCATGCAGCCCAGTAATTCTCCCGACGGGAACGGAGTCTTCAGAAACCGTTACCCACCCGCTCCAAAATTGGGGGTACTAGCGCAACGAGGGGGATAGGACTTCCCACAACCGTCCAGAAAATCACAAGCATGAACCCTGAGAGCAAGCTCACCCTGCTAGCCACGCAGGTGAGCGGGACCCGAGTAGTTCCAAGCTAAAGAGATCCATACGAAGGACACACAGTGCCAAGGGACAAGGCTTCAGGCCAACCAGCAACACCAAAGGGGCATGGACCCAGCGTGCTGAACCAAAGGAGACAGAGCATTCAAGAGTTTGGTTTACCTGGTGTCAGCGTCAGTGACTTTGGACTGTGTGAGTACCCGATATTCCTTCATCCCCGATGGGTTCCCCACTCAATCCATCACCGAGTCCCGGGACACCACTCCCATTACCCATGGAGGGGTTAACATCTCGAGCTGCCACACCATTGCCCCCGACCCCCCCCCCTAAATGGCAGCGGTAGTCCCTCACGTTACCACACATCGTGGGTGACGTCACGAACATTATCCCATTCACCACCCAAAACATTCCCCCTTTTTTATTCCGGGTAGCCGCATGACCCCGCCCCGGATCCGGAGACCCCTCGAGCCACTGTGGATCCGGGTCCAAGCAGCCCATTGGCTGTCGCGGGGGTGGCACATATGCCTGGATTCAGCATCCTAGTGCCAGTATAGCACTGCCTTTACTACATACTGTATAGTAAAATCCTGCTGGTTGGTTCCCTATAAAGGATGACAGGTAGGGTTTCTACTTTTATGTACCTACCAGCAATCATATCCCATGGTTATCTCATTTTCAAACTTCAGTGAGTTTGATCACGCTATTCTGTAAAATTATGAAATTTTGTATTTTACTTTGCTATTCATTTCCTCAACCATATTCTGCTAAGTGTCACTGACCAGGAATAGTCATGTTTCCATCTAACGGCTGCTGACAATCCATATATACCTGATATTTCTCACTGCTGAGAGAGGGATATTATTGTATGTAGTAAATCAGCTCTGAACTAAACAGCCTGGAATACACTTGTAGTTTTATTTCCAACTGATACATTGTAGGAAACTGTTATGCCTGCTTTACACGCTTCAATAAATCTTTCAATCCGTCGTCGGGGTCAAGTTGTAAGTGACGCACATCCTGCATCGTTCGTGACGTATTTGCGTGTGACACCTACGTGCAATCAAGATTGAACGAAAATACGGTGATCGCATACACGTCGTTTATTCCTCATACATTGGACGTTTTGTTGTATGAACTCAGTCAATTGAAACGTGTGACATCCCTCATACGATGTTGGTGTCTGAGGCTATGTGCGCAGGTGTGCGCTCTGCACCGCAGCTTAAAAAAGGTCTGCTTCAGAGCGCAGATGAAAAGCTGCGTTCTGAAGCGCCTCACAATGTCTGTCATTCACTAATCTCTGTCAGTCGGTCACTATCTCTGTCCCTCTCTCTCTGTCCATGTCAGTCTATCCCTCTTACCCCCTCTCTCATATACTCACCGATCCCTGGCGCTGCACGGCATTCACACTGCTCCGGCGGCTTTTACTGTTTTGAAAAAGCCCGCCACCCATTAAACAATCTCGTATTCCCTGCTTACCCCGCCCACCGGCGCCTATGATTGGTTACAGTGAGACACGCCCCCACGCTGAGTGACAGGTGTCACACTGCACCCAATCACAGCAGCCGGTGGGCGTGTCTATACTGTGCAGTGAAATAAATAATTAAATAATTAAAACAAACAGCGTGCGGTCCCCCCCAATTTTAAAACCAGCCAGATAAAGCCATACGGCTGAAGGCTGGTATTCTCAGGATGGGGAGCTCCACATTATGGGGAGCCCCCCAGCCTAACAATATCAGCCAACAGCCGCCCAGAATTGCCGCATACATTAGATGCGACAGTTCTGGGACTGTACCCGGCTCTTCCCGATTTGCCCTGGTGCGTTGGCAAATCGGGGTAATAAGGAGTTATTGGCAGCCCATAGCTGCCAATAAGTCCTAGATTAATCATGTCAGGCGTCTATGAGACACCTTCCATGATTAATCTGTAAATTACAGTAAATAAACACACACACGCCCGAAAAAATCCTTTATTATAAATAAAAAACACAAACATATACCCTGGTTAACCACTTTAATCAGCCCCAAAAAGCCCTCCATGTCCGGCGTAATCCAGGATGGTCCAGCGTCGCATCCAGCGCTGCTGCATGGAGGTGACCGGAGCTGCAGCAGACACAGCCGCTCCGGTCACCTCCACACAGCAAATGAAGACAGCCGCGCGATCAGCTGAGCTGTCACTGAGGTTACCCGCTGTCACTGGATCCAGCGGTGATGCAGCGGTGGCCGCGGGTAACCTCAGTGACAGCTCAGCTGATCGCGCTACTCACCTCAGTTGCTGCGTGGAGGTGAGAGGAGCAGCGGTGAGTAGCGCAATCAGCTGAGCTGTCACTGAGGTTACCCGCGGCCACCGCTGTATCCACCGCTGGATCCAGTGACAGTGGGTAACCTCAGTGACAGCTCAGCTGATCGCGTTGCTGTCTTCATTTGCTGTGTGGAGGTGACCGGAGCAGCTCCGGTCACCTCCATGCAGCAGCGCTGGATGCGACGCTGGACCATCCTGGATTACGCCGGATATGGAGGGCTTTTTGGGGCTGATTAAAGTGGTTAACCAGGGTATATGTTTGTGTTTTTTATTTCTAATAAAGGATTTTTTCGGGCGTGTGTGTGTTTATTTACTGTAATTTACAGATTAATCATGGAAGGTGTCTCATAGACGCCTGACATGATTAATCTAGGACTTATTGGCAGCTATGGGCTGCCATTAACTCCTTATTACCCCGATTTGCCAACGCACCAGGGCAAATCGGGAAGAGCCGGGTACAGTCCCAGAACTGTCGCATCTAATGTATGCGGCAATTCTGGGCGGCTGTTGGATGATATTGTTAGGCTGGGGGGCTCCCCATAACGTGGAGCTCCCCATCCTGAGAATACCAGCCTTCAGCCGTATGGCTTTATCTGGCTGGTTTTAAAATTGGGGGGGACCGCACGCCGTTTTTTTTAATTATTTAATTATTTATTTCACTACACAGTATAGACACGCCCACCGGCTGCTGTGATTGGGTGCAGTGTAACACCTGTCACTCAGCGTGGGGGCGTGTCTCACTGTAACCAATCATAGGCGCCGGTGGGCGGGTAAAGCAGGGAATACGAGATTGTTTAATGGGCGGCCGGCTTTTTCAAAACAGTAAAAGCCGCCAGAGCAGTGTGAACGCCGTGCAGCGCCGGGGATCGGTGAGTATGAGAGAGGGCTGCTCAATTCAGTTACTCAGGAGTTTAGCGGTCACCGGTGAGTCCGTCACTGGTGACCGCTAATCAGGGCGCGACACAGACAGAGCCGCAGCATGACAATGAAGTCGGGTGAAGTTCACCTGAGTTCATTCTGACAGTGCGGCTCTGTCTGTGTCTGCTGTCATCTGCCATTCAGCTCTGCTACATGGCTGTCTGTGGCTGCTGTCAGCGGCCATGTAGCAGAGCTGAATGGCAGATGACATAGTAAAAACGCATCCCTACACATTACACACGCTTGGCAAGTCAATAAATAAAAAAAAAAAAAAAAAAAGGTGCCCAATGCATATGTCACGGAACACATGATCTAAAGGATCGCACACAAAATTGATCAATTTAACATAGACTACTAACGCTCGTGTGACAGCAAATGAACGACCTACGTGCAATCTCATTCAATCGCATATGCGACCTGGGCGTGTCACATCGCATACGAGATCGCACACCTAATTGTAAGGTGTAAAGCTGGCTTTAGGAAAGGGAGGGGATTTGTGCTTCTGATGAATTTAGGCCCTGTTCACATCACATCTGTTTAATGTATTCACCAGGAAAAGCTTCCGATTCCCATGTGTTAAAGGGATTATTTGTATTTAAACGGTTATTCCCATATTTAGACATTATTTCCTATCACCTACCCCTATGGGCTCTAAAATTCAGCATCTGAAAGGAAAAGTGGCCAAATATATGCATCGCTGCTTGTCTCATTCTCTATGGGAACAGTGGAGACAGCCAAGTACAGAACTCTGCTTTGTCCTAAAGTCCCGTGGAGAATGAACGGATAACCACTAATGTGCATGTGAGGCCATCATTCCATTCAGACAGGTCATGGAATACATGATAACTTCTCAAGGTGGAAAAAACCCTTTATTGGACAAAATCATGAGTTTTTCAATATTTTTAAAGATGTGCCTGTTAAAAAGGTGTAATTATTGCTACGGTGTATGGATGATAGATGCTATTATTATGTACCTGTTTGGCATCGGTTTAAATAATACTTCATGATAAGCTGATAGCAGGCTCTTGACATCCATTTTATGGAGGCCATTCATATCCAACAATTACCCATAGACTTCTATTTAACAAAAAACAACAACTACTTTTTATGGGTCTCCATGAAATAGCATAGTCTATTATGCATTTCTATACCTTGTGCTTTTCTGATGAAGACGTGCCATAAAAAGGTCATAGGACACTCCTTTTGCCCTTGTCTGGCAATATTGACCTTTGGACATTTTAATGAAAACGGTGCACAGAAACTTGGTATAAAAAGGGCCTTGGCTCATAAAGTATTGTCAAGACTGGACCTTTCATCTATGATGAATCTAGGGGTATATACAGTATATCTTTGGCTTCTGAATGTAAACAGAAATGTTCTCATTCATTACTGTTGCGGACGCAGGTCGGGGCCACTGCAAGGGCTGCTCGGATCCGGTTTCATTACTGCGGCTCAAGTGGTAGCCGGACCCGGGCTTGTACAGCCATCTGTCCTCACAACCGTAGGAAAGGGGGGTATTTACAGGGGAGATAGTTTTTGTGACGCCACCCGTGGGTTGTGGTGAGGAATGGTGACCCCGCCGCTGCCTTGTATGTGGGTGCCCGGGGCTGATGGAGCGGGGCAGCAACGTGGGATCCCCTCCATGGGTAGGGGAGGTGTAGTCCCGGGGCCCAGGGTATTATGATAGGTTGCAGGGAGCAGTCTTTAGGAGGCAGGAAACAGGGAACTCACAGTTTGTTGTCGTGGTGCTGGATGACCTGGTGCTGATTTGGAGGGTCAGGAAATACACATAGTCCGTATTGTAAACCAAGTTGCCAGTGACCAGCTGTGGCCCGCAAAATCTGACCCTTGGGATCTCTGTGGGTTCTGGTGGACACCCTATCCCCCGCGTTGGGCTTCCGTTTCACTCTATGGGTTTATGTGGAACAAGGCCTGAAACCTCGTCCCCGGCTAGTTAATTGAAAAGGTGCTTGCAACAGAAATGCTATTTCAGTTTCTGGCTAGAATAGTTTTTTTGGCGCAGTGCACACCACTTACTAGCAAAACAAAATTTACTAAGGGACATGTGTCTTTTAATGAATTCGGCGCCTTGTACTCTGCCAGGACTGGCATAGCACTTGCCTGCTCTACATCAGTCTTAATGAATCGTTCCTATAGTCTAATACAAAATTGTATTACTTTCATTATAGGACTGATTAGATTTATCTACAATAAACTAGAATAAATACTTTAATTTCCTATTAAAAATCTTCTGCGAAATAAAATATGCAGCATTGCACTATAGGGCAGTAGTGATGGGTGAGTATGCTCAGCACTGCTCGGTATTCGGTTGAGCATCAGGGTGCTTAAGACCCTGCATACTCGATTGGGTATCCTGGTTAGAGTTGAGCGCGGTTCGCGGTTCTCCAGTTCTAGGCTCGAGTGATTTTGGGGGCTGTTCGAGATCGAACTAGAACTCGAGCTTTTTGCAAAAGCTCGATAGTTCTAGATACGTTCGAGAACGGTTCTAGCAGCAAAAAGCAGGGCTTTTTACAGCTAAAGTGTGCAGGAGCCATCACTGGCAGCCTGCCAGAAGCTGGTAACCAAGATAAACATCGGGTATCCAAGCAAAGCGCTTTGGTTAGTAACCCGATGTTTATCCTAGTTACGTGCAGGAAGCCCACACTTCCCCGCTCAGCTCGCTCCACCCCCTCCTGCCCGCGGCATGTACACATTCATACATACACACACACACATAACACACACACACACACACACACACACACACACACACATGGTCCCGCTCGGCTTACCTGCGGTGATGAAGTCCCGCCATCCCGACCTCAGCGCTGTCACTGTCCTCCATGGCCGCCGCTTGTCACATCACCTCTCGCTTCCGACCCGAGACTGACTAGCGGTGACGTCACGGGCCTCTCGCGATACTTGGTGTGAAGGCGCCGGTCATTGAACTCAGTGACAGGGGCTGTCAGTGTGCTGGAGATCAGCGCAGGTAATGTACCTCGCTGACAGCAGCACTTGTCATGCCCTGCAGTGACCTGGGCTGACCCATTGATGTTAGCTCAGGTCACTGCACTGCTCTCCCAGCCAATGGGGAACATCCTGCTCTTCATTGACTGGGACAGTGTGGATCGTCATGGCAACCCCTTGGATTACACCAGACCTGGATTTGTTTTTCTTTCTAATAAATTGGTTAAAGAGGGAATGTTTTGGGGAGTGTTTTTTCAAATGAAAATGTGTTTGTTGTCTATTTTCTTTTATTACTGACTGGGTTGGTGATGTCGGGTATCTGATAGACGCCTGACCTCACCAACCCCAGGGCTTGATGCCAGGTGACATTACACATCTGGTATTAACCCCATATGTTACCCCGTTTGCCACCGCACCAGGGCGCGGGATGAGCTGGGGCGAAGCACCAGGATTGGCGCATCTAATGGATGCGCCACTTCTGGGGCGGCTGCGGCCTGCTATTTTTAGGCTGGGGAGAGTCCAATAACCATGGACCTCCTTAGTCTGAGAATATCAGACCCCAGCTGTCTGCTTTACCTTGGCTGGTGATCCAATTTTGGGGGGACCCCTACGTGTTTTTTTTTTTAATTATTTATTTAATTTAAAATAACAGCATGGGGTGCCCTCAGTTTTGGATTACCAGCCAAGGTGAGGTTGCCAGCTGTGGTCTGCAGGCTGCAGCCGTCTGCTTTACCCTAGCTGGCTACAAAAATAGGGGGAACCCTACGTCATTTTTTTTTTTTCATTATTTTTTGGCTAAATACAAAGCTAAGCACCCCTTAGTGCCACATGAAAGGCACCAAAGGGTGCTCCACTTTTTCTCCACTTTTTATCCACTTTTATCCACTTTTTATCCATTTTTTCTCCACTTTTTCTCCACTTTTTCTCCTCTTTTTCTACATTTTTTCTCCACTTTTTCTCCACTTTTTCTCCACTTTTTCTCCATTTTTTTCTCCATTTTTTCTCCATTTTTTCTCCACTTTTTCTCCACTTTTTCTCCACTTTTATCCACTTTTATCCACTTTTTATCCATTTTTTCTCCACTTTTTCTCCACTTTTTCTCCACATTTTTTTCTCCACTTTTTCTCCATTTTTTCTCCATTTTTTCTCCATTTTTTCTCCACTTTTTCTCCACTTTTTCTCAACCTTTTCTCCAATTTTTCTACATTTTTGCTCCACTTTTTCTCCACTTTTTCTCCACTTTTTCTCCACTTTTTCTACATTTTTTCTACATTTTTTCTCCACTTTTTCTCCACTTTTTCTCCACTTTTTCTCCACATTTCTCCACTTTTTCTCCACTTTTTCTCGATTTTTTCTCCACTTTTTCTACATTTTTTCTCCACTTTTTCTCCACTTTTTCTACATTTTTTCTCCACTTTTTCTCCACTTTTTCTACATTTTTTCTCCACTTTTTCTCCACTTTTTCTCCACTTTTTCTCCACTTTTTCTCCACTTTTTCTCCGTTTTTTCTCCGTTTTTTCTTCACTTTTTCTCCACTTTTTCTCCTCTTTTTCTACATTTTTTCTCCACTTTTTCTCCACTTTTTCTCCACTTTTTCTCCACTTTTTCTCCATTTTTTCTCCACTTTTTCTCCACTTTTTCTCCACTTTTTCTCCACTTTTTCTCCACTTTTATCCACTTTTTATCCATTTTTTCTCCACTTTTTCTCCACTTTTTTCTCCACTTTTTCTCCATTTTTTCTCCATTTTTTCTCCATTTTTTCTCCACTTTTTCTCCACTTTTTCTCAACCTTTTCTCCATTTTTTCTACATTTTTTCTACATTTTTTCTCCACTTTTTCTCCACTTTTTCTCCACTTTTTCTCCACTTTTTCTCCACATTTCTCCACTTTTTCTCCACTTTTTCTCGATTTTTTCTCCACTTTTTCTACATTTTTTCTCCACTTTTTCTCCACTTTTTCTACATTTTTTCTCCACTTTTTCTCCATTTTTTTCTCCATTTTCTCTCCACTTTTTCTCCACTTCTTCTCCACTTCTTCTCCACTTTTTCTCCACTTTTTCTCCACTTTTTCTACATTTTTAATCCACTTTTTCTCCTCTTTTTCTCCACTTTTTCTCCGTTCTTTTTCTATGGTCGGTCTACCCATTAGCTCTGCCATGCATAGTGTAGCTCTACACCTACTGCACATGTTACTTTATGATTGACATCTCTTTCGTACCAGAGCTGTCTAAGCCTACTCTGACCCCATATTTGTCATTACTATATTGTCCTTGTACTGTATTATGACATTTGTATCATGTGTTTCATTTCTTGCTGTGTTGCAATTTTTTTACTGCATCCCAATTGTACCTCTACATTGTTCGAGTTTATGTTATTGTTCTCTCACTCTTATGTGATACTGAGTATTGTCATTTTTCAGGATTACATGCAGATAAGTCCAATCTGACGAAGGCTCAGGCCGAAACGTCATTTGTAACTTGTTTTGGACAAAAACATATATGCTTATGAAAAATTTTTTTTCTTAATACGGACCAATAAAGAGTGATTTTGCATTACTATCCGTTGTGACTTACTGACTTAGTCTGGGAGATTTAGAGTGCCGAGGTTACTCACTAATTTTATCTATTATTACCTCTGAGCACCTATATACCAGTGAGCAGAGCTTCCTCTACAGTAGTTCTCCTGATTAGGCATACCCTTACCTCATGAGCAGGGCATTGCAGCTTTGGTAGCAACCATTACGACATGGACTCAGCTGCTGTGGACCCGAGAAGAGTGAGTGCAGATTCATTGCACCCAGACTCCTCACATGAAGGGTCCGCACTCCTAGAAAATGGGGGATACATTCCCTGAGTGTCTCCCCCCCATATTCTAGACGGTCCAGAGTCGTCGTGGGACCCCTTCATTTTTTTTCTTACAATAAATTGGTGAAAGAGGAAATGTTTTGGGGACTGTTTTTTCAAATAAATTTCTTTTGTCGATTTTTTGTTTTTGTTAGTACTGACAGTTTATGATGTTGGGTATCTAATAGACGCCATGACATCACAAACTGCTGTGCTTGATCTCAGGTGACTTTACAGCTAGTATCAACCCGATTTATTACCCCGTTTGCCACTGCACCAGGGCACGGGATGAGCTGGGGTGAAGCGCCAGGATTGGCGCATCTAGTGGATGCGCCACGTCTGGGGTGCCTGCGGCCTGCTATTTTTGGCTGTGAAGGCCCAATAACTATGGACCTTCCCACCCTGAGAATACCAGACCACAGCTGTCCGCTTTACCTTGGCTGGTGATCCAATTTGGGAAGGACCCTACTTTTATTGTGTAATTATTAATATTTATAAAATAATTATAAAAAAGAGCCTGAGGGGACCTCCACATTGGATCCCCAACCACGGTAAAGCTGCCAGCTGTGGTTTTCAGGCTACAGCCGTCTGCTTTACCCTAGCTGGCTATCAAAAATGGGGGGACCCAACGTCATTTTTTTTTTAACTATTTTTGAAATAGAAAAAATTAATGCACTTTCCTGTATTTTGATTGCCAACCAAGATAACAGCAGGCAGATGGGGGTGGCAACCCATAGCTGTCTGCTTTATCTGCGCTGAGAATCAAAAATACCGCGTAGCGCTACGTCATTTTTTTAAAGATTTATTTTTACAGCACTGTGATGTCCAGCAATCAAAATACAGGGAAGCCCATTTTATTTTTAGTTATTTAAATAAATAATTAAAAAAAATATATATGGGCTCCCGCTGCATTTTTTGTATTGCTAGCTAAGGGTAATCCAAGCAGCTACTGGCTGCTAACCCCCACTGCTTGGTGTTACCTTCACTGGCAATGGAAAATCCAAGGAAGCATTTTTTATTTTTTTTGCCAAAAAACTACAATAAAAGGACGTGAGCTTCGCCATATTTTTGTATGCTAGCCAGGTATAGCAGGCAGGTGCTGGAAGAGTTGGATACAGCGCCAGAAGATGGCGCTTCTATGAAAATGCCATTTTCTGAGGCGGCTGCAGACTGCAATTCTCAGCAGTGGGGCCCAGAAAGCTCAGGCCAACCTGTGCTGCGGATTCCAATCCCCAGCTGCCTAGTTGTACCTGGCTGGACACAAAAATGGGGCGAAGCCTACGTCATTTGTTTTCTAATTATTTCATGAAATTCATGAAATAATAAAAAAAGGGCTTCCCTTTATTTTTGGTTTCCAGCCGGGTACAAATAGGCAACTGGGGGTTGGGGGCAGCCGTACCTGCCTGCTGTACCCGGCTAGCATACAAAAATATGGCGAAGCCCACATAATCTTTTCAGGGGGCAAAAAACGTCTGCATACAGTCCTGGATGGAGTATGCTGAGTCTTGTAGTTCTGCAGCTGCTGTCTGTCTGTATGGAGAAGAGCAGACAGCAGCTGCAGAACTACAAGGCTCAGCATACTCCATCCAGGACTGTATGCAGACGTTTTTTGCCCACCAAAAAAATGACATGGGCTTCGCCATATTTTTGTATGCTAGCCAGGTACAGCAGGCAGCCACGGGCTGCCTCCAACCCCCAGTTGCCTATTTGTACCCGGCTGGGAACCAAAAATATAGGGAAGCCCGTTTTTTTTAATTATTTCACTTATTTCATGAAATAATTAAAAAAAAAACGACGTAAGCTTCGCCCCATTTTTGTGTCCAGCCGGGTACAACTAGGCAGCTGGGGATTGGAATCCGCAGCACAGGTTAGCCCGAGGTTTCTGGGCGCCTCTGCTGCGAATTGCAGTCCGCAGCCGTCCCAGAAAATGGCGCTTTCATAGAAGCGCCATCATCTGGCGCTGTATCCAACTCTCCCAAAAGCCCTGAAGCCGGGTGGCTTGTTGGGTAATCATGAGTTAATACTGGCTTTGTTTTACTAGCCAGTATTAAGCCAGAGATTCTTAATGTCAGGCACGTTTGACCCGGCCATTAAGAATCTCCAATAAAGGGTTAAAAAAAAGACACCACACAGAGAAAAAATACTTTAATAGAAATAAATACACAGACACATTAGAGACTCCATCTTTATTACCCCCTGTCAGCCCAATAAATCCCCAATAAACCAGCGCTGATAAGAGGTTTTTAATAGAGGCTTAAATTATAAGCAGCAATTTCAGCGTTGAAGAAACTGCACTTCAGGATTGTAGTGAGGATTGTAGTGAGGATGAGGTGCCCCAGCCCATTATTTGATGGGCTGGGGCACCTCATCCTCACTACAATCCTCACTAGTGTAGTAGTAGTGACGATTGTAGTGAAGATGAGGTGCACCAGCCCATCATGGGCTGGGGCACCTCATCCTCACTACAATCCTTACTAGTGTAGTAGTAGTGACGATTGTAGTGAGGATGAGGTGCACCAGCCCATCATGGGCTGGGGCATCTCATCCTCACTACAATCCTCACTAGTGTAGTAGTAGTGACGATTGTAGTGAGGATGAGGTGCACCAGCCCATCATGGGCTGGGGCACCTCATCCTCACTACAATCCTCACTACAATCGGGAAGCAGCGTGCAGCCTTCACTCTGTGAGTGATCAGTGCTGCTAGCGGTAACAGCGGTAACGCTGACAGACGCGTTACCATAGCAACGGTGCTCCCGGAGCCGCGGTTAGCGGTGGCGTCACCGCTAACTGCGTTGCTATGGCAACGGTGATCTCTGTTAATGACCGGCTGTGTCAGCCGGTCCCTAACAGAATGGGGAGTCAACCGTGTGCTAGAGCATATCGCCGGTAAACGACGATACACAAATGTGCACCGTGTACCGGAGAGATGCACTCGCAGGTCCTACATGACGTGTCATAGTCATGTGACCAGTCTGTAGCCAATGAGATAAAAGCCACGTGACTGGTCACATGGCTATTTTGACGTCACGATAGGTCCTGCTTCTCTGCTGGCAGTGCCGGTCACCAGGAGGATTCAGCGATCATCGGATGGAATAGCGGCAGGAGACAGAATGCAGGAGGGATCGCGGGGACCGGTAAGTGTTATGGCAATGTTTATTAACTGTTTGTGTACATTTATCATGCATTTTTATGTGTTTGTGATTGCCTCCCATTATAGCCTATTGGTTCGAGTTCGGTTCGTCGAACGTTCGACGAACCGAACTCGAACGGGACCCCCGTTCGGCGAACCGACCTCGATCCGAACCACGACTGGTTCGCTCATCTCTAATCCTGGTACACAGCCACCAGGCTGAGTCCCCACCCCGCAAGCTTCGAGGCTGATTTTTAGACACTAAGCATGCAGGGATTGCCTGCCAATCACAGTAATGCCATAGCCATGTTGACTACTTGCATTACTGTGATTGGCCGACCATATCACATCATCTGGTCTATATAAGACCCAGTAATGCCATGCTTAGTGCAGTACATTTGTATCACCCCCATGTTAGCAGCCGGGCTGTTCGGTTCCGGATCCACGTTGGCTCGAGGGGCGTCTGGACCCGGGGGTCTCGCAGTCACTCGAATAGAAAAAAGGGAGTATTTACAGGGGAGTATTGTATAGAAAAGTTTGTGACACCACCCGTGGTGTATGGTAAGGTGGAGTACCACCGCTGCGGCTGGGAATACCTGGTGGTGATGGAGTGGGCAGCCAGGTGTTTAACCCCTCCACGGGTAGGGGGGGAATGCCCCGGGACTCGGTGATGGTGACAGGGATGTGCCGTTGGGGAGGTAAGGGTCACTTGCATACTCACTCAGTCCAATAACGCTGACACCGACAACTGTAGTAAACTAAAGTTCTGGACACCACTGCCGCTGAGGGGAAGCAGGCCTGGGTCCCGTTGCCGTTGGTGTTGCCTGTTGATCTGTGACCTTTTCCTTGGCACCTTGTTTCTCTTTGGTTGGTCCCTGTAGCCTGAAACTAGTCGGGTCCCGCTCCCCAGTATGGCTAACTGAGGGAGCTTGCTCTCAGGGTTCATGCTTGGGATTTCTTGGACTGTATTTGTGGAAAGTCCTATCCCTCTCGTTGCGCTAGTACCCCGATTTTAGAGCGGGTAGAGAGCGGATCTTGAAGGCTCCATTCTCGTCGGATAAGTTGTCAGGTTGCCTGAAGCTACTCCCTGACCTAGGGTCCACGTACCCCATTGTGCCCTGGTCCCAGTCCAGTGATGGTACAAGGTGGCCGGCTGTCCTCCATGACAATGCCGTGCCCCTTCTCACGATCCCCTGCAACCGGGGGTCCAGCTCCTACCAGGCCCAGACCAACATCTGCTACCTAGTACATCACGGAGCCCAGCTCCTGACCTCCTCTCCCTTTCACCCGCAACTTCAAGTGGCCTGCTCCTGACACTCCTGACCTCCCCTTAACCAACCCCCCAAGTGGGCGACCCTATTCCACTCAGGCCGTCCACTGGTGTGTCTGGTGGGTGTGGTGCAGAGTGTTCCTAGGATTTTGATTAGCTGGTCTTTGACAACACCATGTGGTTAGGGACCTGTAACCAAGGAAGAGGTGGATATTGCACAGAAGGGCAGATTGCACAATACCCTGTGATGATCTGATAGGCCAGGGCGTCACACATTCTATCCGGAAATTGTGTGGGAAGAGTTTTTGCTGCAGAATAGACATATGATATAGAGTAAAAATATCTGCTGGTGTAACGTGAAACCAACAGTCCTTTTAAGGTATAATTCAAATAGATTATACATTTTAATAATACCGCTCTTTGCTGCAATTAATATAGGGCAAGCTTCTGGAGAAGGGATAGTGAATTAGAGGCATGTAGGAAGGAATACCACTATTATCTGCTTTTAGTACAGGGCAAGTTGCTGGAAAAGAGATAGTGTATTAGAGGCATGTAGGCAGAGATTTTAGGCTTACAGACCTTGCTGCTACATAAAAAATATATTCTATTTTATAATAATGCCACTCTTATATGCATTTAGTGTATGGCAAGCTGGTGGACAGAGTGTATAAGAGGCGTTAAGGAAGGGATTCTAGCATTACAGACCTTGCTGCCTTGTTGCCCTCTAAAATTATGAGAAATGGCTGCGTGCTGGCCCTAAAAAATTATGAGTGAAGGCTGTCTGATGGCCATCCAAAATTATTAGTGAGGGCCACCTGATTGCACTCCAAAATTTATGAGAGAGGGCCACCTGATGGCCCTCCAAAAGCAATGAGTGAGGGCTGCCTGATGGTACTCAAAATTAATGAGTGATGGCTCCCTCATTGGCCACCTGATGGCACTCCAAAAATGTGGAACAAGGACAACATGATATACCTGTGGATATAGTGTAGGAGGAGGAGGACAAGAAAAATAATAAACCATAAACAATATACCCTTTTTGGTGTAGGAAGTATGCATGGGAATATACCAGAAAAAAGGAACATTTGATTTGGCTTTATATTCCGCTGCTGTCATCCACTGGGGTTAAGAAGTCTGGGTCGATTCAGGCCTTGGTGAGATTGAGAACAGTCAGCCTGTCAACATTTTTAGAAGATCAGTTATTATGTTCTCGATGCCACTAAAAATAATACTAGCAACAGGGCACCTCCGAGGCATAGAAGGACAGTTCATGCCATGAATCTGGGTTTGATATAGTTGTACGGCACTAAGGAATCACAGAGGATGCTGATACGGTCGGTTATGTACTCCTTCACCATCTTCATGAACTTTTCCCTCTTTGTCAATCTACACTGGGCACTGAGAGGGTCTAAGGAAACTGTACCAGACCCTTGATAGTGTTCACCTGCCTCTATTGGACATGGTGTGTCTCTCTCCTCCTTGGTTGCCCAAGGAACTATGAACTCTGCCGCCAGCATTGTCAGATAGGAAATATTTGTACAGTAGAATGGATCAAGAAGGGTGAACAACCAGTAATCAGTGTGGAACAAAATGCGTATAACGTGAGGGTCATGGGAAAAGCTGCAGAACATAAAGTCAGCAATGTGTGCTTGACACCCAGTAGGCAAGACTTCCTTGTCCTCACCAGAAGAACAATTCCCCATCTCGTCCTTCTCCTCATTATTACCCAAACCACGCTCAGAAGATGAGATGAGGCTGGGCTGGGTGGTATCACCCTGTTTACTTTCTTCCTCCATCTCCAAATGGTCCTCATGCAATGATTCGTCTTTAATTGTGAACACCAAGCATTTGAGTAGACAGAGAAGCAGGATGGTTACACTGATTGTGATTACAGATGAGCAAATCTCCCAAGGTTCGGTTTGGTCCATGTTCGCACAATTTTCCACTGTTCACAAAACAGTTGGCCAAACAGTTCAATGAACATATTCAAACCCCATTGAATTCTATGGGAGGCAAAAACAAGTCATAGACAACTATTTTAGGGGGGCCCAAAAGCTGCGAAAACAGCTCAAACCATTTTACAGTAGAGCCACACTGTTGTGGCACAGTCATTAGCTTCCTAGACTATTAACTGCATCCCTGACAGTCAGGAAGTCGTACTGCTACAGGCAATACACAACAAGGTGACCAAACTATGAGTTGTTATCTCCATTTCCCAAAATTAGGAGCAGACCCCAGTGAAATTATTATCAATTGCCCCAGACTAAAATTAGTATAATGGCGCAGCAGTCAGACATGGGCCATATATGATACAGGCTCTGGGCCAGCATTTCCAGCTTTCAAATTACATTAACATTAACAGGTGAATGAGTGACAAATGTACACCTGCAGCTCTGAGACACCTGCCACTGCAGACAACACACAACTTGGAGACCCAACTTGGAGTTTACACATTTTAAAAAATTAGGGGCAGACATCTGTGGCCCAGCCAAAAATTGCCATTTCATCCTATAAATAGTGGTTGCTACTTCTGTGCTTAAGCCACAAATTGCCATCAAATACTGTTAACAGTGATTGTTAATTTAGTGACAGTTGATTGACAGGTGTGGGCCTAGGGTTGTGAAACAGTTGGTTAAAAGAGAGGAAGTGTACATCAAACATGAGTGGGAAATACCAAGGTCGTGGTTGAAGGGAGAATAGGCTTGGTGCTCGAGAAAAACTCTGAATGCTCTACTGAATAAACACTGGCTATCCTATCCAAAGACAACTGACAACTTCTGTTACTGGACGGGCTATTCGACTACCTTTCTCTGCAGCCACATAGTGGTAAGACTTGTAGATGAGGCACAGAAAGAGTATGTGCTACAGTGTATAGTAAACGCTGCATAAAATGGCCTCTCCTCCTCTTCCTCCACCTCTACATCATACACAGTATAGTCCTCAAAGGTGGCACACTAATTACCCTTGTTTCCCTCCACATCACAACTCTCAAACCGCCCAACTAACTGTGGGAAAACAGAGATGGGCGAGTCTGCAGAGCTGTTCACACATTTTATTCTATCGGCATCAGAGGTCAGCTACAAAGATTCACAGACTCAAGAGGAGGACAGTACCTACACTGATAGCAAAAATCTTTACCAGTTGTATCTGGGGCTGTTTGAAGTAGGGTCCAAGCAGAATCCACCCAGAGGTAGCGGTGATCATGATGAGACTCAGATACCTGTGGTGCACATGTTCTGTAATGTGAAGTCAAAGCAGGAAGAGGAGGAGGGTGACTCTAAGAGCGAGGAATGGGACAACAGTGGGAATGGCGATTAGGTGCTAGAACAAACTCCCCCAAACTACAACCCTTGTTCATCACTTTTTTTATTTTTTTTTAAAAGTGCGCCATAATCTATTACAATGTCCCACAACGTTCCCCAAAAGCGAACCTAAAATATGTGAAAAGAGAAAAGTATTAAAGAAATAGAGACAAAAGATACCCTCATTCACCAATTTATTTCCCTGCAAAAGCCCTAAACGTCATCTTTTTCAATCCACCATAACCTCTTCGTCTGCACCTCCCTCACAATCCACCAGTTTGTCGTGTACACCCTACTCCACCCTCTCTCAGCACAGTAGCTACCCCTCGTTCTCGCAGTTGCAGTCATGTAAAAGGTTATTTCCTCCTACACATGCCGAAGGTAAGATTTTGATCTTCACCATATCCAATCTGTTGGCCACGGAAATGCTGCCTATCTGCCTAATGATACAGACTGTTTTCGAAAACCGATGTCCATCGTAGTCATCTAGTACCAGTTGCCCAGTCACCATTCTTTTCTAATAAAGCTGTGCCTGTGCTACACCAGCATGTTGCAGACAACATCACCGTTCCTTGAAAAACTCTGTATCTGACAGGGAGCATTTCACCAATATTTCATAATTTTTTGGTTGACAGGCAGATGCCCCTATTGTTATTATGCCCTCCGTGACACCAAAAACCCACGGAATCAACTCAAGCTTGGAGACTGCAACCTATGAGACTCTGATTTGGCTCAAGTCTATGGCGAGTAAAATTGTGAGTAATTTTTTATAGTTCAAAACAACTACAATTATGTAAAAGTGATGTTGGTAAAACATTAAAGAGCCTCTGTCAGCAGAATGTACCTATGTATGTGCTAATGTTACTAATGCTACTAATAAATATAGCTCCTAATGCTACTCTACATGATCCTATATGCAAGTTACACACCAAAACGTGATGACAGATCCTCTTTGATTGCCTTGTGGTTATGTTCTATCCAAGAGTTGTTGCCCTTTAACTCCAATTTAAAAAGCAATGCGTGCCATAAACTGTAATTAAAATTGCCAAAAAACTAGAGCATGCACAAAAAACGGATTTCAGATTTGGAATCAGTGATGCAGAAATATATAGAAAAAGTTCTAAAGCCTCATGCAACAGAAAATGAAAAAAAAAAATTCTTGCCCAGGGAATCCTGGCTGCTTATGTGCAGCTCAGATTGTGAGTAAAGATAAATGAATATTTTTATTGCTGTCCTACAGTAATATTTAACAGATTGATAGGTAAAAACAGAGGCATAATGTTTGATCAAATAAAGACTGTATGTTGAGATACTCATTTTGCACACTAATATCTCTTTAAAACATGCAAGCAATGATTTTCAACCACTCTAAATCAGGCCAGCTAATGACCACGTAATCTCATAATGCTGTTAGCATACATGACCACCTGCGCTCCTGTCTAATAACTTGTAATTAATGGATTTGCTGATCATGGGATTTTAGTAAGGTTGCATATAATTGTTTTTGTTATTTTTGACCATTTTAAATTAAGTTGTGCATTTTACTGTAGTATTTGTTCATCTGACAAACACTACTCACAAAAAGTTAGGGATATTTTGCATTTGGGTGAAATTTATGTAACAGGTAAAAACTTCACACTACAGTGATACTTTATCATGAAAGTAGGGCATTTACAGTAAGTAGAAGCAAGCCGTGGTGATTTCTTTATCTCAGACAATTTATTGAAACAAAAAACAACAACAGTGGTGGTGTTACGAATCGGCGCCGCCATAGCCACAAGCAGTCTGCTGCAGTTCCTATTGCGCCCAGGCGCCGGCTGCCGTTTTTGGCTGTGCCTCGGGTCGTCCAGCTGGCTGCTTCCTCCTCCTCATCTAAGTGTGGAGAGGCGGCTAGTGCGCATGCGCGCGCCGATTTACCCCAGCCAGAGCCTTATGCAGGCGTCACACGATGCGATCTATCATGCAATCGCATGTGCGATCAAACCCGCCCCTGTCGGTTGTGCGTCACGGCAAAATCGCTGCCCGTGTCGCACAAAGTCGTTTAACCCCCATCACATGTACTTACGTGATGAGCGACGTCGCCACTGGGTGGCGAACATCCACTTCCTGAAGGGGGTGGGACGTTCGGCGTCACAGCAACGTCACACAGCGGCCCGGCCCATAGAAGCGGAGGGGCGGAGATGAGCAAGATGTAAATATCCCGCCCACCTCCTTCCTTCCGCATAGCCGGCGGGAGCTGCGGGACGCAGGTAAGCTGTGTTCATCGTTCCCGGGGTGTCACACAGTGCGATGTGTGCTACCCCGGGTACAATGAACAACTGGCGCTAAGTAAAATAAACGATTTTTTAAAAATAAACGACGAGTACATGATACACGATTTGTCACCGATTTGCGATCGGTTGTAGGTGTCACACGGGACGAAGTCGCCAACAAAGCCGGATGTGCGTCATGAAAACCGTGACCTCGACGACCTATCGCACGATAGATCGCCTCGTGTGACGCCCGCATAAGTCCAGTGTTTCGCCTAGTGAGCATGCTCAGCCTGATAGTGCCATTTCTGAGGCTAAGTCCTCGGTTCAGACTACTGAGCATGCTCCTACACTTAGTGTGTAAAGCCTTTTTGCACAGGTACTTGGACATCGTGCCATGTCTAAGTCCTGTGTTGTGCCTACTGAGCATGCTCAGGCAGATAGTCTGTTTTCTGAGACTGTTGTTCAGGCTACAGAGCATGCTCAGGCACTTAGTGCATCAGAGGCTAGTTCTGGTAAGGACCTCACTGGGCATGTCCATGAGGTGGCAGGCCCTGATAGGGCAGAGGGCATCAGGTGTCCTGGAAGAACAGTAGGTAGGGTTAGGAGAATGGTGCCTGTCACGCCAAGATTCGTGGCTCAGCACATCAGGGCCAGGCGCCGTGCTTCCCTCCTGCCGTTCCAGTCTTGCTGCAGCAGCCCAGTGGTGTTAACTGGGCTGCGGCTGCTGCGCCACCTGTCCGGTTGTGCCTCCTACGCGCACAGACAGCGTACCCCAGGACCCCTGTGGTGTTAACAGGGAGTTCCTGGGTTGGGTTTGCGGACCCTGTTTTCCTTTTTGGCTTCCCAGTCAACGCTACTGGTGTGACCACCTGGCCTGACGTGTCCTTCACACACTTGGCCAGTCAAGAGGTGACCAGAAACGCTAATCAGAGGACCGCTCGGCCTGACGTGTCCTACACACGTGGCCGACAGGGCGCTTTCGCGGTGGTCTTCCAGTTAACGCTACCTGGTCACCACCTAGCCTGACGTGTTCCCTGCACACGTGGTAGGTGTAGCGCCAGGTGCACCAAAACTCCAACTGGGTTTTCGTCTGGTCTGACGTGTCTCTACACACGTGACCGGTTCCCAGGTTTATCTCAGAGCCACCCAGCTCTGTATTCTCCGCCTAACCTTCGGGTTGCCAGCAGCTCCTTTGTCATCTGGAGCATGGTGGGCCCCAACTGGTGATTGGGATATTTACCACCTTATCCTGCTCTGCCAGTCCCCGGGTGGGTAACAGGTGGGTATACCCTCCCCCCCAAAAAATGTCAATGTCTCAATAACTTGTAATGTGGCCTTCAGTTACAGCTTGACAATGAAGTTTCAAGTGGAGTTATTGTCTACTGAGTCATGGCATCCCACTCTTCTTGAAGGCAAGCTGTCAGGTCATTGAGGTTCTGGGGTACAGAGTTATGAGCCTCTACATGGAGACTCAACTGATCTCATAGGTTTCCTATTTGATTCAGGTCTGGAAAAAGTGCAGGCCACCCAATTTGAGATATCCCAGTCTCAAGGAGCCATTCCCTAATGATGCAACCTCAATGAGCTGGAGTATTGTCATTCATGAAGATGAAATTAGACCTGTATTGTTCATGCAGAGGCACAATGACTGGATTAATGATGTTATTCAAGTAGTAAAGGCTTGTCACTGTACCATTCATAAAGTGTAGGGCAGTTCTGTACTGACTAGACACACCTGCCTACACTGTAACACTACCACCACCAAAGGCTCATCTGGTAACAACCGTGGCTAATGCTTGTCTTGATGTCTCCACCATCATTGCTGCCATTTCTGCTCAGCATGAATCGACTTTCATCAGTGAACAGCACTGAGGCCCACTTGTCTCTCATCCAGTATGACGATGACGCTTGTGCCTGGTGGTGTGGTCAGGTACCCTTGCAGGTCATCTAGCATGCAGACCACGCTGATGTAAATGCTTGTGAATGGTCTGACATGACCTTTGGGTTCCTTTTACCTCCCCAAATGTACCTAAAGTTGTGTTTCTTTCATCATCTGGTTCACAAAAAAGCAGTCATCAATGTGGGATTTGGTCAAAGGACATCCACTTCTGTGCCATTCTGTGACTTTTCCAGTCTCTCTTTATCTGTGTTGCAACCTACTGATGACACTCTGTGACACTCTAAGCTTATTGACCACTTCCGTTTGAGAACATCCTGCTCGAAGCCTCGTATTGGTGAGTTACTGTTGAGCAACTGTTAGGTATCATCTTTGTTTCATGATGTCAAAATGTAAACAGCATGATGAGGAGAACTGTTTAAATGCCAATTCTTATTGAAACCCAAACTTTTTTGGGCAATGCATGGATCAGACACCTGTTGTGATTTTTGCCATTAAGCTCTTTATTAGAGAATACAAAGTTGTGCAACAAGTATTGAAACATTGAAAAGTTGGACATGTGCATTCAGAAGGCTAAAGAAGGTCACATTCAGTTCACCTGAAAAGGTTACAGTGCATTTTAAGATCATCCTGAAATTTTGCCCAAAAGCCAAATTTCCGTAACTTATTGTTAGTGTATTATGCTCCTCCATTTAAGGAATTGAATTCAGATTGGTCCAAGTTTATGGATCTCATAAACTATTGCTAAAAGTCAGAAAAATAACTTTTCTCTGTAAATGTAAAATTGAGAAGAATGGAACTGACTAAAATTGTGACAGTAGGCTGCAGATTCATGAGAGCTGTAGTCGTGATAGAAATCCTGCAACCAAAGATCACACTATGCTGATGCCATATTGAAACATAATTAAAGTCAATTTGGTTTACTTGTTACTAGAGCTGATTGAACACCCAAAAATCCAGGACCGGCGGATCACTGCCAGATTTTAAAAAGAGTCCGATCCGCTCCAGAATCCGGTGCCCATATAAGTCAATGGGGACCGGAACCTGGAGATTAAAAATGTTTTTTGAGGGGGTGTGGGGGCAGGAACGAGCGCAGTGTACTCATCAAGGCGCCGTCATGGCGGCACACTCCTTCCAGGTCACACTTTTACCTTCCGGAGCCGACAATTCAATATTCATTACTTTCCCCACCCACCGTCGCGTGTAATTGGTTGCAGCTAGACGCACCCCCACCCTGAGTGGAAGCGTGGCAGCTAACTGCAACCAATCACAGGCGCCAGGATGGCCGATGGGTGGGGAAAGCAGTGCAAGTGTGTGCGCGTCAGTATCGTGGTAAAAAAAACAAATAAAACAATCGTCAGCACAGATATAGCCTGCAGCTGCAGCCCCAGCTGCATCTGTGCTGTGTCTGTGCTGTGTATCCAGTGCCCACAGTCACATGTGTGAGGCTTTGCCATGGAAGACTCTCACGAGTCCCTCGCAAGTGTGATTCCGGTCTAAGAGAAACCGCATGCAGCTTTTTTTTTAAAATAAATAATAAGAAAAAACGACGTGCGGTCCTCCCCAATTTTCATCCCCAGCCATGATAACGCCAACTGGAGACCGGTATTGTCAGCCCACAGCCGCCCGTTATTGCCGCATCTATTAGATGTGACAATCCCGGTGGTGTAATGCGGTGCCAATCAGGGTAATGACAGGTTAATAGTAGCGCACAGCTGCTACTAAGCCGTAGGTTGTGATGGCACAGGCATCTATGAGATACCTGCATCACAAACCTGTAAATTACAGTAAATAAACAAGACACAGAGAAAAATCCTTTATTTGGAATAAAATACAACACCCCGTCCTTCACCACTTTATTAACCCCCAACACAGCACTCCAGGTCCGGCGTAATCCACACAAGGTCCACGCCGCTTCAGCTCTGCCACATCTTAATGTCACAGAGAGAGGCCATAGAGAACGACTGCTCTCTGTGAGCTCCAGAGAATGAATGAGCTGCGCAATGAGCAGTGATGTCACTCAGGTCATTTGCGGTCACAGCTGGAGGTTCCCACGGTCCTTCATCCTTGATTGCAGGTAACCTGACCTCAATTGGAGGTCACTGAGTTCACAGACCTGCATCTCCTAGCAGAAAATCGCAGTTTTTTTTGCCCAAGAGATGCAAATTTGGTGCTGAAATTTTTACACCATATACCTGAATCCAATTTACGCCTCCTAGCAAAAAAACGCAGTGTTTTGATACATTTTTTGCCTCGGTTTTCTTGCCAGGAGGTGCCCATTTGGTGCTGAAATCGTCTAGAAACACATGCACGCTTCTGTCAGAACAGTGCAGCTGTGCTGGTGATGTCAGAGTCGTGCAGGTCTGCCAGGCATGACATCACCCAGCACAACCTGCCGCTGTCTGACCATGAGCGTGCATGTACCTAAAAACACATGCACGCTCCTGTCAGAAGCGTGCGACTGTGCTGTGATGTCAGACTCGCGGGAGTCCCTTGCAAGTGTGACTGCGGCTTAAGAAAAAACGCATGTGGCTTTTTTTATTATTATTTAAAAAAAACCCGACATGCGGTCCCCCCTAATTTTTATCCCTAGCCATGATAATGCGAACTGGGGGCTGGTATTCTCAGCCCGCAGCTGCCTGGTATTGCCACATCTATTAGATGTGACAATCCCGGTACATTACCGGCCCATCCCATTGCCCTGGTGCGGTGGCAATTGGGGTAATGAGAGGTTAATAGCAGCGCACAGCTGCTACTAAATGCTAGGTTTGTGATGGCACAGGCGTCTATCAGATACCTGCATCACACAAACCTGTAAATAATAGTAAATAAACACAGACACAAAAAATTCCTTTATTTGGAATAAAGTACAAAACGCACCCTCCTTCACCATTTTCTTAACCCCCAACACCTTGCAGCTCCGGCATAATCCACACAAGCTCCCACGACGATACATCCAGCTCTGCTACATGTCAGAGTGAGCAGCCATAGAGAAGACTACCAGCTCTGAGTGTAGCCTATGACTGAGCCGCGATAAGCGATGACTGTCACAGGCTGGGGGGCGCGTCAGCCTGTAACCAATCACAGATGAGAGAACGGCCGGTGGGCAGGGAAAGCACGGAAAGCTGTGAGTATGAGCCTATTGCGCTGTACAGAAAGTGAATGCGCAACCAGGAAGCAGTGTGCCACCATGACACCGAGTCTCGGTCAGTATGAAACTTTCACTTATTTCTTCTTTTCTTTATTTTTACTTTAATTGCCGAATCTGGATCGTGCATCCTGAATCCCGCGCCCGGTTCAGGCACCCAAATATCGTTGAAACCGCGCGGATCCGGACTTTTACAGTCCGAATTCGCTCAGGCCTAGTTATGGATTAATTTAGTGCTTACTGCAAAAGCCAATTATACAGTTTTTAGAACTGATTTATGTGGCATCACTGGCATACAGCTGAAGAGGATACTTTGGGGGAGCTCTCTTGAGCAGTAACTGGTAGTCAAGCAACATTGCACAAAATACTCCTGCCTGCCAATACTGGTTGGCTGAGATCAGACAAGTATCAGAGAGCAGCTCACAGTCCTTCTCTCCTTTTTAGCATAATGCTGAACATATTATACGCAAGTCAAAACTCTGGTTCTGGGAGCAGTATATTGTGGAATAATAATATACACTCTTCTTTAAGCCTAAGCCACATGGCATGAAAATCGGTGCGAGTGGCGTACAATAAAAAATCGCATTCCACTCGGAACAATATTAGCCTATGTGTCAGCACCCATGAGCATTATTTTCTCAGCCCTAATTGGACGGAGAAAACAAATGCAATCCTGTTTTCTCTCACACCCATTCAAGTCTATGGGGGCGAGAGAAAAATCGCCCTGCACTCGCGGTACACTGGTGTACCACGAGTGCAGGGTGAGAATCGCAATAGCCGGCTATGGAGGAGAGAGGGAGATAAATCCCTCCCTCCCCTCCACAGAGCCTGCTCAACCTTCCTCAGAGCCGTCCCACCCCCAGCAGCTGAGGTCCGCTCGCACGATCGGACCTCAGTCGCAGGGACACTCGCATGACACTCGGCTCTGCTGTACTGCCAGCGTGAGCTGAGTGTCATGCGAGGGGATCACAGTAATCCCCATGTGGCCCCAGCCTTAGCCCTCAGTTTAACCTCACCGCCACCCTCAGGTCACTGTCAAACAGCTATTGAATTGCAACTGTCATATTTTAGCTTTTATAATGCAGCTGCATCACTTGGACCTCCAGGGCGGAAGGGATTTATAATGGCTAGTGTTGGTCGAGCATGCTCTGCATTGCTTGATACTCAATCAAGCATCAGGGTGCTCGAGATGCTCGATACTTGATTATCTTGGTACTCGGGCGCCATGCTCAAGTCTCTGCCACACATTTTGCTGCTTTTTTTCAGATACCAAACATGCAGGAATTTCCTGCGAATCATACTAATACTGCAGCCATGTTGGCTATTAGTATTACTGTGATTGTCCAGCCACATTGTATTATCGGGTCTATATCAGACCCAGTGACTGCATGCTTGGCACAGTGTACCCGGAAATAGTGTAGGAAGAGATTCTACTGGAAAAGAGACAGTGTGTTATAGCATGACAGCAACTGCTGGTGCAACATTACACCAACAGTCCTTTTCAGTGCTAATTCTATAGTAACACAGCTCTTAGTTGCATTTAGTGTAGCGGAAACTGATAGAGCAGAGGTAGTATATTAGAGGCCAGTAGGCATAGATTCTAGCCTTGCAAACTATGCTGCTACTGCTCCATAAAAAATCTATTCTATTCTATGATAATACCACTCTTAGCTACATTTAGTATAGGGTAAGCTGCTGGAGAAGAGATTGTATATTAAAGGCATGAAGGCAGGGATTCTAGCCTTACAGACCTTGGTGTTGCTTCAGAAAAAATCTATTCTATTCTCTAATAGTATTTCTCGTAGGCTGGAAACATATCTATGCGAGTAAAATCGGTCCGACTGGGCTGAAAAAAACTCGGCTGATTTTAGTTTACGTTAGGTCCGAGTGCAACGCAAGTGCGATGCTATTTCTGAATAAATTAATGATTTTACTCGCGTGTGTGATGCGATTGAGATGCATGTTTCCTGCAACATCTTAACATAATTAATTCGATTACACATGTCAGATAATTAACCTTTAGAAATGTGATGTCACATTCATCTGTTAAATAATGAATGAGCGAAGTTACTGCCACACTCGCAAATAGGAACGCTGGTGCGCGTGTATGATCCTTCTTTAAACACGCTTCCATAGGAAATCATTGAGAAAAATGGTGTGAGAAACTCACAAAAAAGCAGCATGATGCGATTTTTTTCTCAGTCCGATTTGGACTGAGAAAAAAAATCGCAAATGGGAGCTGAATCATTCACCAACATGTGCCCGATTCCAATGCGAGTTTTTCCTCGCATTGCTCTACTGCGAGAAACTCGCAAGTGAGAACCCGCCCTTAGCTGTATTTAGTGAAGGGAAAGCTGCAGGAGAAGGGATAGGGCATGTGTGCGTATTGCATGCATTTATGCTGCGTCTAGCCCTGCAGCGTAAATGTATGCATTCTGCGTCTCCTGCACAATCTATGAAGATTGTGCATAATCCTTGTGGACAATGCTTTTTTGAACGCAGCAATTTGGATGCTGAAATTTTGATCCAAATCGGTGCGTTCAAATATGCAGCATGTCACTTTTTTCGTGCGCTTTGGATGCAGCTCCCACTTTGTCTATGGGAGGGGCAGTATCAAGAGCACATGAAATTGGCCTTTTTATTCTGCAGAAACACTGTATCCATGACACAGTGTTTCTGCAGTGATTTGAATCGCACATGAGTTATGAAGTCACTGCAGAATTTCCTGCAGTGACACGACGCAATGTGCGCACAAGCCCATAGTGTATCAGAGGCGTGTAGGCAGGGATTCTAGCCTTACAGACCTTGCTACTGCAACCTAAAACCAAAAGTCCCTTTTAGGATTACATCTATTCTTTTACCAAATAACACCGCTATTAGCTGCATTCAGTGTAGAGATAGCTGCTGGAGGAGGCATAGATTTGGATTAGAGGCATATAGTCAGGGTATATTAATTTTCAGTCCTTCTATAAGTATTCTGCTGCTGCAACCTAACTACATTCGTTAGGCATGAGTGATGTTTTGGGTGAAGTGCAGGTTTAAGGCAAGGATGGCACACCAGGAATTATATTGGCAGCTGGGGATAAAGGACTGCAGGACGACCACCGTCATCAGGTTGCGAAAAGCCTCAAAATCCACAAGCCTAAAGGTCAACGTTTTCAAGGCAAGCAGTCAAGATATACAAGCACATAGCATGCTGTGTAATTTTTCCATCGCAACAAGGTCCAAATGCAAAGCTTCATCTTAAATTGTGAGTAGCAAGCATTTGAGTAGATACAGGAGCGGGATGGTTACACTGATTATGGCCAGAAAAAGGAGGACCAAAAAGATATATCCTTATGGAAATACACCCCAAATAAGAGAATATTTGAATTGGCTTTATCTTCCGCTAATATCATCCACTGGGGTTGAGAAGTCAGTGGCAATCCAAGCATTGTTCATTTTGAGAACAGTCCGCCTGTCAGCATTTTCATTTGGCAGGCGGATGCACCTATTAGTTATTATGCCCCCAGTAATACTAAAAAAATATGGAATCAATTTAAGCAGAGAGGAATGATTGTGACCTGCGAGCTTCAGGTTTGCCTCAACTCCATGTTAAAAAAATGGGAGAAAGGCCCAAATACACCTCTTGTTTGAATAATTGGATAAAGGACTTGTAGTGTTCTTTCCTCCGGAATGAGTTGGAGAAGATTCCCCCACATGATTCATGAATCTTCAGTGGCAAATGTTTGCAAGGAGTTAAAAAAAAAGTTTGGAAACCCCTGCTTCAATCTATTGAAGTCTCTGGGCTGCCTGATGCCTTGAGCTGGCACAGGAGGAACTGCCGTCCACCATAGCTGATGAAAAATCGGAGTCGGATGTCTGAAGGTCCTTGTTGTGCCACTTCTAATTTGAGTAGTGGCCTTGTGGATGACTCGTTGTTTAGGCATAGGAGTTTCCTTTGTGTGAAGATATCCCTCTCCTTTGTGTGAACCTAGCCTAAAGGGTGGAGGCGGCAGTTTTTCTCTCTAGTTAAATTTGCCTTATATACCAGTCATTATACAGGAGATCATTTTCCTAACATTTTTTCCTGTTAAATCCATGTTATCTTTGGTTTGGAATGTTTTGTCAGTCTGTAAACACAGATTAAGGCTAGGAAAGCACGTTGCGTTTTTAGCTGCGTTTTAGGTGCTTTTTAGGTCCGTTTTGGGAAGCACCTTTTTCATGTCAAAAGGCATGCGTTTTGATTTTCCAGCAAAGTCAATGGAAAATGGTGCGTTTTGCTAACATTGGAGTCAATGAGAAATGGCAAAAAGCAAGATTCCTTCAAATTCCTGCATTTTACCTTTTTCAGTGCAGAAAGCATGCGTTTTGGACTACCAAAACGCATGCTTTTTGATCAATAAAATAATGATTTCATAAGTCCCTTTACACACACACATAGTCCGACAATTTAAATTAAGGAAAATAATACTTTATTGCAATTTTTCCATAAATTATCAAATTACCGCAATAATTTAATGAACATAATTTAATTTCATGATTTTTTTCTATGATTATAGATTAGGGGTTTTTTTTACATTTTTTTCTAAGATTTTGACTATTTAAACTTTATTAAGCAGTGTCTTTATATTCAAAACGCAACTATCAGAACGCAGGTGAAAACGCAGATAAAAAGCGCTGAAAACGCATGAAATACGCGGCAAAAATGCATGCGTTTTCAGTGCTAAATTTCAGAAAAAGGCAACCTTGATCAAATCAATTAAGCCCAAAACGTGCGTTCTAAACTGCAAGTAGGTGAACGCAAAGTGCGTTCCTAGCCTAATACATTGTTTATTGTTCTCAGCAGCAGCCTAGGAGTCAGAGATGTGTCCAGGCATCGTCCCCTTGCTGTTCTCATTCCATTTCAGAGGTGTTTCCATCTATTTCAGTGATTTTCAGACCCCCCCTCAGATCCTAAGGGTGGTCTACTGCAAAAATGAGAAAATAGTGAAGGAAAACCCAGCGTCCGCATATAAAATTAAAATATGGCTTTATTGAAAAAATTAAAAACTAGAAAAAATCATGACAATACTCCAAGTAGACTACATAGTTCTACTTGTTTCGAACAGTTAACCTGTACGTAAACGGACTATCTAGTATACTTGGAGTATTGTCATGTTTTTTTCTAGTTTTTCATTTTTTCAATAAAGCCATATTTTAATTTTATATGCGGATGCTGGATTTTCCTTCACTTTTTTCTCAAGTTCCACCTGACTGCCGGTCAGGTTTCCGGGCACCGCACCCTCATTCAACAGTCTGGTGAGCTGTTCACATCTTCATGTCTACTGGAAAAATGCTTGCCTCTCCCATTAACTTCCTTTATGCTCATTACTCGAGACATGCATTCAAGCATTTGAAATGATTCGATTCAAGAACTGAGCATCCGAGCATTTAAGCGCCAACCCATCACTAATAATGATCTAAATTACAATCCCCTGTTCCACTGTGGTGAACCTAAAATGGATCCAAAAATGCATCCACTTTATGGCTGTGTAAAAATGGCCTTTAGAAACTCCTTTGGAATTTAAAGGGAACAAATCATCAAGATTTTTGTACATAACCTAAAGCCAGTGCTATACTGGCACTATCAGGCTGATTCTATACATACCATTAGTGCTCAGCTCGAATGTTTAAGTTTTGAAATCCTAGAAAGTAAAGTTTATGAAAATCACTAGCTTCTTGAGTGACAGCAGCTGAGGATCAGATAATAGCTGGGGGGTATTCAGAGTTATCCCCTCCCCCTGTTAGAATTAGCATAAGTATTATATAATTGATTTAATATTTGATTTGCATGACTTATGCTGAGGTCATACCCATGTGACCATAAGAGGCTGGGCCTTAGCCAACAAAGCTGATACCAAGAAGCAACATTTTTCTGTTGGCTGAGGCCTCGCCCCTTCTAGTCACATGGCTATGACCTCAGCACAGGTCCTGCTGGTCAAATATTAAATCAATTGTATAATACTTATGCTAATTCTAACAGGGGGAGGGGAAAACTATGAATATATATATATATATATATATATATATGATAGTGCATGTATAGCACTGGCTTTAGGTTATATACGAAAATCCTGGTGATTGGTTCCCTTTAATAACCACTGATTGAAAGCCAGTGCTTGAATTTACCTATATGAATTATATGCGTATTTGTGGTGTTTTGTGTTTGTTCAAATGATTATGTATGTTTTATCTGTATTAACATATATATTTCAATATATTACATTGTCAAATATGAAATTAAAAACATATTACTGTCTTCAATTGTGTCTTACAGGAGCCATCACATATGCTTGCAAATAAACAATTGAATAAGACGTAGTTGGCATCAAAACACATTATTTTTAAATCCTCTTCACTTTTTTTCCCTCATGTGGCCTCATTATCACCTAGAAGCAACTTCCGTGCTGAAGTCAATGTTTTTCTCAAATAAAGGGTCACAGCTTGTTTCTCCACAGTCACATGTCCTCATATGCTCCTGGGAACTGGCACGTTTCCCTGTTTGGCTGTGGAAATCAGTACCAGTGAGGTGTTGTATTAAAGTTATCGCAACTGGGTATTATGGGCGATTCATTTTCTGTCTGGAGGTCTGACGCCTAATTCAAAGCAGATGGTATTCAGAGAAACAAGGAATTAAATCTGCTTTGTTAAACTCAGTTTAAATGATAATAAGTCTGTAATCCTTCCACCATCCTCCTTGAATCATATTCTCTGCGTAGAGCTTGCTGAAATTGCTACCGACAACTTGGAAAACCTGAGGTGCTTATGCTCCTGAGTAAACTTGTCCTGATCCATAAGTGGTTATCGGCAATCCGCCAACCTCCGAGAATCTAAATTTGCATTTTTAAGTAAATTACTGATTCTGACTTTTTCTTATTGCTTTAATATCACTGTGAACAATCAAGAACACAGTTGAGTTAGTGCAATGAGGGCCAATGCCGATTTCCTCTCAATCCTTCTATAATATTCTACCGTTAAACATTTCCTTTACAGGAAATTAGATGATAACATGATAATGGTTAATATTATTGCAGTCAATTCCATATTTGTAATCCTTATTAAAAATGGAAAGAAAAAATACTCTTCCAGAGATTGAGTTGACTTTTTTCTCCCTGAATACTGGTAAACATAATTAGCCTTGTTAACCTTACTTTCTGTTGCAAAGAAGCAAATTAGTCTGTAGTGATTGGTTTGTTGCAGAACATTTATGTAATTAATTGATGGGACAAATCTGTCTCCTAATACTAAATATGATATTGTATATAATTATGCTTCCAAACTGACAAGGAACATACATTATACTGTTAACTATTAAATTAAGTGGGCTGTATTATTTTATTATTTTACTATTGTGATTTATCTACATAGTGTAATACAATCATGTTACTGGTTTATTATTACCAGGGTCGTTTACTTTGTATTATTCTTTTTTGATTATTATTATTATTTTTTTTTTTCAGATAGGCTCCCGGATAATAAGCTGATCACAGAGTGCACCTCTGAGAGGACCACTGTTGATCAGCATGATGTCAGATTACTATATATTCTCCCATGCAAGAGAATCAGGCTGATTATGCTAATGACTAGTGATGGGTGGATCCGGACTATAAAAGTCCGGATCCGCGCGGTTTCAAAAGTATCCGGTTGTCAGTCCCGGGCCTAGAGTTTGCAGGGAACTACAACTACTAATTGGGAGCAACTCAGGAAATAAAAAAAAATAAAGGAAAATTAAGCAAGCGTGCTATACACTGCGTGCAGAATTATTAGGCAAATGAGTGTTTTGATCACATGATACTTTTTATACATGTTGTCCTACTCCAAGCTGTATAGGCTTGAGAGCCTACTACCAATTAACACTAGAAGTCCCAGAGAAGGGTCATTTAACATTTCTATCTTTGGAACCCAGAGACGGGTCGAATGACCTGAAGGATTTTAGCTAACATCCTATAATCACCGTCTTTTGTTCAGTAATTAAGGCCATTACTGTTGCACCACAGGAGGTTGTCGTTTTCCATTGAGTTTAGCCATTTAGTTTCTAGTTAGTTCTATTCAGTTTGGACTAAGGGGCACTTTGCACACTGCGACATCGCAGGTGCGATGTCGGTGGGGTCAAATTGAAAATGACGCACTTCCGGCATCGCATGCGACATCGCAGTGTGTAAAGGCTGGATGATACGATTAACGAGCGCAAAAGCGTCGTAATCGTATCATCGGTGCAGCGTCGGCGTAATCCATGATTACGCTGACGCGACGGTCCGATGTTGTTCCTCGCTCCTGCGGCTGCACACATCGCTGTGTGTGAAGTCGCAGGAGCGAGGAACGTCTCCTACCGGCCTCACTGCGGCTTCCGTAGGATATGCGGAAGGAAGGAGGTGGGCAGGATGTTGACATCCTGCTCATCTCCGCCCCTCCGCTCTGATTGGCCGCCTGCCGTGTGACGTCGCAGTGACGCCGCACGACCCGCCCCCTTAACAAGGAAGCGGGTTGCCGGCCACAGGGACGTCGCACGGCAGGTGAGTGTGTGTGTGAAGCTGGCGTAGCGATAACTTTCGCTGCGACGGGGGCGGGCACTATCGCACTCGGCATCGCAGCATCGGCCTGCGATGTCGCAGTGTGCAAAGTGCCCCTAAGGGTCATTTGACCCTCTTTCGGGACTTCAGGAGGGAGCTCGAAATTTCTGGGACTTCTAGTGTTAAGTAAATCAGGTGATATGCATCTCTGTAATGAGGAGGGGTGTGGTGTAATGACATCAACACCCTATATAAGGTAAAAACAAAAGAAACAAAAAAACAAAAACAAAAAAAAAAGTCAGCCGGAGTATGAGATGGTATACATGGAGCTTGTGAGACCATGTTCACACTGGCCATAAGACAAAGAGAAACCAAGGAAAAAATAAGTGTTTACTAAGTACCCTATGTTTATATGCACTATGCTTTTATTTAGTTACAGCAGGGTATGTTTTCACAATTTTTTTCCTTGGTTTCTCTTTGTCTTATGGCCAGTGTGAACATGGTCTCACAAGCTCCATGTATACCATCTCATACTCCGGCTCACTTTTTTGTTTCTATGTAGTTTTTTTGTATTCAGTACAAACAGGGAGTGGCCCCCTTCTCAGCGAGCTGGGCATTTCATGCTGTGCATCCCCTGACTGTGTGTGTCCTGTTTGGACCAGGTCACTCTCAGCCTTTAGCCACATTGAGGCCTATTTTAGACCCATGGTAAGGTTTTAATATTAGAGAGTGTAGGTACTATCCCAAATGGGTACACCTTGACATTTGGTGGGATAGCTTTATACTTTTTTTTATCAAAAACAGTGTTTACTAAGTACCCTATGTTTATATGCACTATGCTTTTATTTAGTTACAGCAGGGTATGTTTTCACAATTTTTTTCCTTGGTCACCCTATATAAGGTGTAGTTAATTATTAGGCAACTTCCTTTCCTTTGGCAAAATGGGTCAGAAGAGAGATTTGACGGGCTCTGAAAAGTCCAAAATTGTGAGATGTCTTGCAGAGGGATGCAGCAGTCTTAAAATTGCCAAACTTTTGAAGCGTGATCACCGAACAATGAGGGTTTTTTTAAAATTAAGAACTTTGCAGCTTGAAACACGTACATGTGTTAGGGCCAGGTGGACGGGCAGACCCAGGAGGTGGATCCACTGGGCCGAACTCCTTGATGATGGTAAGGGGTCCGGTAGCTGGAGCACTACAGGCAGCAGGACAGTCCGAGCACAAGAGTATAACGGAGAAGTCCCTGGGACCACGGAGTCACTGATGGTAGTCCGGGTGACGAAGCTCAGGTTCGGAAGCCGAGAAGATGTCAGGCGGGGTCCGGAACCTTTGGAGCGAGATGACGGGTCACCGCAGGGATCCGAGATGGTACGGACTGTCAGGATGGCAGATAGGCAGCGTTCGGGGTTCGGGATTCGGCAGGACCGGATGGCGAGGCAGGCTCGGCTCTAGAAGAGAGAGAGGTGAGTATCTCACAGGAACACAAGGAGACCTGACTCCTAGCTTGAGAAACACGAAGATCAGGCCCCGCCCACTTGGACATTAAACCCCTTAATACCCTGTACCTGTGTGCATCATTTCCTGTTAATAAACGCTGGCCTTTTAAGAAAGGGTCAATGACCGCGCGCGCGCCCTAATGCGCATGCGCGTGGCCCGAGTGCCAGAAGCCAGAGCAGGAAGCTGAGAGGAGGAAGCAGCAGAGCCGGGCTGGGGCTGAGAAGCCGACGGGCGCCGGGAGCGGGGACCAGGACGCCGGGGACGCGCCGGCAATGGATGCTGGAGAGAGGGGAGCGGCGGTGACCGGACCGAGGAACCGGAAGCGAGGCAGGGGAGCCGGGGAGCGTGACAGGTGAGCCGGGGAGCAGCGCAGGGGACCCGGGGAGCGTGACAGTACCCCCCCACGCCCTCCTCCCCGCAACCGGGACAGGAAGGCACGGATCAGCGGAGTACCCACATTCTCCCGGGGCTCCCAGGACCTATCCTCAGGACCATACCCTGCCCAGTCCACCAGGAAGAACTGTCGACCCCGTACGGTCTTCATGGCCACGATATCCCTTACCGCATAGATGTCGTCATCGGCAATAGGAGGAGGAGCCGAACTGGCAGCAGCGGAGAAGGGACCAAGGACAACCGGCTTGAGCAGGGAGACGTGGAAGGAATTGGGTATCCTCATCGTGGCCGGGAGCTGTAGCTTGTAGGAGACCTCATTGATCTTGTTGAGGACTTTAAACGGCCCGATGTAGCGAGGACCCAGCTTGTAGGATGGTATCTTCAATCGGACGTACTTGGAAGCAAGCCAGACTAGATCTCCAGGAGAGAAACACGGAGGGTCCAGACGTCTCTTGTCGGCGTGTCTCTTCATCCGCAGGGAAGCACGCCCAAGGGACGCCTTGACAGAGTCCCAAATGGTTGCAAAGTCACGGGCTACAGTATCAGCAGCAGGGACATCCGAAGAAGGGGATACAGGCAATGGGACGGAGGGCTGAAGTCCGTAAACGACATGGAAGGGAGAGCTGGAGGACGACTCACTGATGTGGTGGTTATGGGAGAATTCAGCCCAAGGAAGAAGCGTGGACCAGTCGTCGTGATGGGTGTTGACGTAGTGACGTAAGAAGGAGGTCAAGATTTGATTGACCCTTTCCACTTGGCCATTAGACTGAGGATGGTAGGCAGAAGAAAAGTCCAGAGTCACTCCCAGATGTTTGCAGAGAGCCCTCCAGAAGCGGGAGGTGAACTGAGTTCCTCTGTCGGATACGATGTGTGATGGAAAGCCATGCAAGCGGAAGATGTGATGTATATAGGCGTCCGCGAGTTCCTGAGCAGAGGGCAGTCCAGCCATAGGGACGAAATGAGCCATTTTAGAGAACCGATCCACCACGACCCATATGACTGTGTGTCCGGAGGACAATGGCAAGTCCGTAATAAAGTCCATCGCTATGTGTTGCCACGGAACTGAGGGTATCGGCAGAGGCAGAAGACGGCCATATGGCAGGTGTTTGGGCGTCTTGTTCCTGGCACAAGAGGAGCAGGCAGAGACAAAAGCAGCAACGTCCGTGCGAAGGGATGGCCACCAGTAATGACGTACAATCGCACCCCATGTTCTCTTCTGACCAGCATGACCGGCTGTTTTCGAGGCATGTCCCCACTGTAACACTTTTTGCCTGTCAGTCTCAGAGACATAGGTCTTCCCGGGCGGTATCTGGGCCAGGGTGACAGGGGCCACCGGAATGATTTTGCTAGGACAGATGATGGGTTGGGTAGTCTCCTCCTCCTGCTCCATGGGCATGAAAGACCTGGACAAGGCATCAGCGCGTACGTTCTTGTCCGCGGGTCGGAAATGGAGCTGGAAATCAAACCTGGCAAAGAATAAGGACCACCTGGCTTGCCGTGGGTTCAGTCGCTGAGCGGACCGCAGGTATTCCAGATTCTTGTGGTCCGTGTAAATAATCACGGGGTACACTGCTCCTTCCAGAAGGTAGCGCCATTCCTCCAGAGCCAGTTTGACTGCCAATAACTCTCGGTCACCGATGGTGTAGTTGCGTTCAGGCGCTGAGAAGCTCTTGGAGAAGAATCCGCAAGTCACCATCTTCCCGGAGGAGGACTTCTGCATGAGCACTGCTCCGGCTCCCGAGGAGGAGGCATCCACCTCCAAGGTGAACTGGCGGTTTAACTCCGGACGGTGGAGCACAGGAGAGGAGGCAAATGCCCGCTTCAGAGAGCCAAACGCGGCGTCGGCCGCAGGTGACCAGTCCTTTGGATTAGCCTCCTTCTTGGTCAAGGCGGAGAGAGGAGCAGTCAGAGCAGAGAAGTGAGGGATGAACTGGCGGTAGTAGTTGGCGAACCCCAGGAAGCGTTGGATTGCCTTCAGTCCAGAAGGAGGAGGCCAGTTGAGAATGGAGGAGACCTTCTTTGGATCCATCTGCAGTCCGGTATCGGAGATGATGTAACCCAGAAAGGGGAGAGAAGACTGCTCAAAGACACACTTCTCGTACTTGCCGTACAGACGATTCTCTCTCAGTCTTTGTAGAACCAGCTGCACGTTCTCTCTGTGGGTCTGGAGGTCCGGAGAGAAGACAAGGATATCATCCAGATACACCACCACACAGACGTAGAGAAGGTCCCGGAAAACGTCGTTCACCAATTCTTGAAAGACTGCTGGTGCGTTACACAGGCCGAAGGGCATCACGCAGTATTCATAGTGTCCATCGCGAGTATTGAACGCGGTCTTCCACTCGTCCCCAGAGCGGATGCGGACTAGGTTGTAGGCACCCCGTAGATCCAACTTGGTGAACACACGAGCTCCTCTAAGCCGGTCAAACAATTCGGGGATGAGCGGCAGAGGGTACTTGTTTTTCACGGTGATTTGGTTCAATCCCCGGTAGTCTATACATGGGCGTAAGTCGCCTTCTTTCTTCTTCACGAAGAAGAAGCCTGCTCCAGCAGGAGAGGAGGATCTCCGAATGAATCCCCTTGCCAGGCTCTCTGTGATGTAAGTAGACATGGCCCTTGTTTCGGCTGGAGACAATGGATATATCCGTCCTCGAGGTGGTGTTGTTCCCGGGAGCAGGTCGATGGCACAATCGTAAGGATGATGTGGCGGAAGAACCTCAGATTCCTTCCTATCAAAGACGTCCGCGAAGAGCCAATAGGCTGAGGGCAGTCCCAGTAGGTTCTCTGGAACCGGAGGTCGTCGGATGGGTTGTATGGTCTTCAGACATTTATCATGGCACGAAGAGCCCCATCGGGTGATCTCACCAGTGCCCCAGCTGACTGATGGTTCGTGTGTCTGTAACCAGGGAAGTCCCAGCAAGATTTGATGGGACATGTGTGGGAGGACGTAGAGAGCGATATTCTCGGTGTGCAGGGCACCGATACGCAGTTCGACCGGCCTGGTGATCCAGGAGATGGTGTCAGAGAGGGGTCTCCCATCCACAGAGGCAATCACCAGGGGCTTGTCGAGTGGAGTAACCGGCATCTGGTACTTGTCCACCGTGGCCTGCTGGATGAAATTGCCTGCGGCCCCAGAATCGAGGTACGCCTCAGCCGTGAACCGCGTCTCTCCCGTTGTCACTTGCACAGTCCACGTAACCGGGTCTGAGAGAGTCCCAGCACCTAGGGTGGCCTCTCCTACCAACCCTAGGCTTTGGAGTTTCCCGGCCTCTCTGGACAGGAGCGTAGCAGGTGTGTGCCCTCTCCGCAGTAAAAGCAGAGGCCCTTGGCGAGCCGCTCGGCTCGACGTTGTTCAGACTGCCGCACTCGGTCGATCTGCATGGGCTCGTGGACGGGGGCCCCAGATGCCGATGACTGAAGTACGGAGGGCTTCTGCGGAGGAGAGGAATGCCGTACCGGACGTCTCTCATGGGACACTTCCTTGGATCGCTCCTGAAAGCGAATGTCCACTCGAGTCGCTAGGGCAATCAGGGCATCCAGGGTGGACGGTACGTCACGACCCGCCAGCTCATCTTTAATTCGCCCCGAGAGTCCTTCCCAGAAGGCGGCGGTTAGGGCCTCGTTGTTCCACCCGAGTTCCGAAGCCAAGGTGCGAAACCGGATTGCGTATTGACCCACCGTCAGAGTCCCCTGACGTAACCGGAGAAGAGACGAAGCAGATGCGGAGGCGCGTCCGGGCTCGTCAAAGGTGCCACGGAATGCCTGCAGGAACTCCTGGATGTTCGTGGTCACAGGATCCCCCTTCTCCCACAAGGGGTTCATCCACGCCAGTGCCTCACCCTCTAGATGGGACATGATGAAGGCGACCTTGGCTTGGTCGGAGGCAAACAAATGCGGCAGCTGCGTGAAATGGAGGGAGCATTGGTTTAAGAATCCCCTGCAGGTCTTGGGGTCTCCGGCGTACCGGGGTGGTGAGGCCAAACGAAGTCTGGAAGCATCCGAAGAAGTCGCCACGGGAGCTGGAGCCATGGATTGACTAGTGGAAGCCCGGGATGCTGAAGACGTAACTGCCACTTGTAGCGTGTTCAGGCGGGCGTCCACAGAAGACATGAATTGCAGCATGCGGGTCTGAGTCTCACGCTGGCGTTGGAGTTCCTCCTGTACGGCTGCTAGTGCTGCAGCGGGATCCATGGCCTGATCTTACTGTTAGGGCCAGGTGGACGGGCAGACCCAGGAGGTGGATCCACTGGGCCGAACTCCTTGATGATGGTAAGGAGTCCGGTAGCTGGAGCACTACAGGCAGCAGGACAGTCCGAGCACAAGAGTATAACGGAGAAGTCCCTGGGACCACGGAGTCACTGATGGTAGTCCGGGTGACGAAGCTCAGGTTCGGAAGCCGAGAAGATGTCAGGCGGGGTCCGGAACCTTTGGAGCGAGATGACGGGTCACCGCAGGGATCCGAGATGGTACGGACTGTCAGGATGGCAGATAGGCAGCGTTCGGGGTTCGGGATTCGGCAGGACCGGATGGCGAGGCAGGCTCGGTTCTAGAAGAGAGAGAGGTGAGTATCTCACAGGAACACAAGGAGACCTGACTCCTAGCTTGAGAAACACGAAGATCAGGCCCCGCCCACTTGGACATTAAACCCCTTAATACCCTGTACCTGTGTGCATCATTTCCTGTTAATGGACGCTGGCCCTTTAAGAAAGGGTCAATGACCGCGCGCGCGCCCTAATGTGCATGCGCGCGGCCCGAGTGCCAGAAGCCAGAGCAGGAAGCTGAGAGGAGGAAGCAGCAGAGCCGGGCTGGGGCTGAGAAGCCGACGGGCGCCGGGAGCGGGGACCAGGACGCCGGGGACGCGCCGGCAATGGATGCTGGAGAGCGGGGAGCGGCGGTGACCGGACCGAGGAACCGGGAAGCGAGGCAGGGGAGCCGGGGAGCGTGACAGGTGAGCCGGGGAGCAGCGCAGGGGACCCGGGGAGCGTGACAACATGGAGTCTACTTTTGTTTTATGTCTTTAACATTTTTCTAATCAATGTGATGTTTTAAATATTTGAATTCTCCATTGTGGGTGCTAGATGCAGGGCCGCCATCAGGGCATTACTACTGTGACTGGGGTACCGGGCCCTGTGAAGAGGGGGGGCCCGGCCAAGCCTGGGGTAGCTACTTAGCTGTATTAAATGTGAGGGGGGATGGGTGCTGACACAGTATGTAAAGTGAGGGGATGGGTGCAGACACAGTATAAAATGTGAGGGGGGATGGGTGTGAACACAGTCTAAAATGTGAGGAGGGATGGGTGTGAACACAATATAAAATGTGAGGGAGGATGGGTGTGAACACAGTATAAAATGTGAGGGGGGATGGGTGCAGACACAGTATAAAATGTGAGGGGGGATGGGTTTGAACACAGTATAAAATGTGAGGAGGGATGGGTGCAGACACAATATGAAAAGTGAGGGGGGATGGGTGCAGACAAAGTATAAAATGTGAGGGGAGGATGGGTGCGGAGACTGTATGAAAAGTGAAGAGGATGGGTGCGGACATAGCATTGGGAGAGAGGGGGATGGGTGCAAACAAAGTATGCAGAGAGGGGGATGGGTGCAGACAAAGTATGCAGAGAAGGAGGATGGGTGCAGACAGTATGGGAAGTGAGGGGGATGTGTGCAGACACAGCATGAGAGGGGGGATGGGTACAGACACAGTATGAGCAGTGAGGGGGCATGGGTGCAGACAGTATGAGGAGAGGGGGGATTGGTGCGGACACAGTATGAGGAGGGGAATGGTGTGGTCATAGTATGGGAAACAAGGAGGTGATGACTACGGAGGTTGTTATATGACTGTATGGGATGAGAAAAATCGCACATAATAAAGACTGGGTAGGGTGGCTAGGAGTGTGAAGAGAGGATTTAATATGGAAAGGAGAGGGCAGTGTGGAGGGCACGTACCATAAGAGGGACTGTGTGCATCATGTTTTGTGCAGGGAACACAGTGAGAGTTAATTATTTATTCAGGAGTGCAGTGTGGGGCAGATATTTTTATTCAGGGACATTATAATGACACTCTTATTTTTCAGGCATTGTGTTGGGATGTGCTGTAGAAAAGTGGAGAAAATGGAAGTCTGCAGAGACGAGCTGTGGCCATCAAAATTCAACATTGCATCTGGACAAGAAAAAGAAAAGAAAAAGAACGACTCTTCAGAGACAAGGTCATCTATAAGGTACCTGGATGTACAGTGGGTGCGGAAAGTATTCAGACCCCTTTAAATTATCACTCTTTGCTTTGTAAGGGGTGGGCAGACCCCTTACAAGGAGGTGCAGTTTCCCCCTGAAGATACCTCACTCTGGGGTAGTTACTGTTGATGTTATTAATAAACATGTTTTTACTGTGCAGTGGGTTTTCCCCTAGAGCCCGGGTGGGACGGCTGTCCCCATAGAAACAGGGCAGGAGAGAGGAGGAGCCGGCAGCTTAGAGAGAGAAGTGTGTGTGTGTTGAAGTCAGTTGATTCCGGGACTGGGGAGAAGGAACAGCCAGGGGCAGAGTGTCCACACAGAAAGAAAGAAAGAAAGAAGGGAAGAAGAGAAGAAGTGTCCTCAAGGGTGAAGCAGAATTGGTGTGGGTCCAGTCTGTGATAGCCGGAGTGGGAGCCTAGGTGAAGTGGAGTAGCCGGGCACATCCCCACTAGAGGAGACAACAAGGAAAGATTTTCCCGGACAGGAATTGTGACCGTGCGCTACAAAATCCGTGCATTGAGCTGTCTGTGAAACTCTGTGCAATAAAGATGTCGTTTGGTTTATCTGATCCCTGCCTGAAGAGTCTTCCTGCGGCTGATAGTATGCTCTTTGACACCACACTCTGCCCCACAGAACAATCCCCTGTCCTAATAGTGACGGCGGAGCCGGGGGTTGGCCTGATAGAAAAAGGGGCCACGACTACAATCCCCGAGGCACCCCTGGCACCCCGTTACATGTGGCGTAGTCGGCAGGATCCGGATTATATGCAAGGGGTCCCGATTCAAGAAGATGGAGACCAAGTGGTGCCTAGGGCACGGGATCCGGATTATTGGCGAAGGGTCCCGATTCCATGGTGGGAAGAACAAGTGGTGCCTAAGGCGTTGGACCGGGCACAAGATGGCGGCAAGATGGCCGCCGTCTTCATGGACACAGTGGGCGCGCGAAGAATTGGCGCCAAAAGAAATGCCTGGGGCTGGCCGGTGAAGAAAAAGAAGTGCGGAGTGCGCCGCTCAAAGAGGGGAGGTGCTGGCTAGAGTTGAGTGCGGTTCGTGGTTCGAGGTTCTCCAGTTCTAGGCCCGAGTGATTTTGGGGCCTGTTCTAGATCGAACTAGAACTCGAGCTTTTTGCAAAAGCTCGATAGTTCTAGAAACGTTCGAGAACGGTTCTAGCAGCAAAAAAACAGCTAATTCCTAGCTTGGTTTCCGCTGTAATAGTGTAAGTCACTCTGTGAATCACACTATTATGACATTTCAGTGTATAGTGTGCGTGAACAGCGCCTTCAGATCACTGCTGTTTCTATAATGGCGATCGCCATTTTTTTTTTTTTTCCTTGTCTTTCTTCCCTAAGCGCGCGCGTGTAGTGGGGCGGGCCAGCATGTCAGCCAATCCCAGACACACACACAGCTAAGTGGACTTTTAGCCAGAGAAGCAACGGCATGTGTGATAGGATGTCCATGTCACATGTCCCTGCATTATAAAACCGGACATTTTCCTCCAGGACGCCATTATCTCTTCTGCGTCTTTGGTGTCAGACATCACTGTCGCAGCTCCGTCCTCCTGAGTCCTATCGCCGATACAGCTGTATGCGCTCCATACACAGCGCTGGACAGCTTAGGGATAGCACTTTCTAGCAGTCCTTTAAAGGGCTCAAACCGTTAGGGTCAGAGCCATAGGTGACAGGTCCTGAAAACAGCGACAGCGTCTGTGTAGCCAAGGTCAGGGATTTCCTCCCTGCATTTCCCTATTAGGAGGGAATAGAAAGGCAGGCTTCCTTTCCTCTACCCAGAGCCCCACAATCCTGCCACTGTACCCTCCTGTCCTCTGCACACTCCAACTCATTATAACTAAGCCATTATACTAGCAAACACTCAGTGTACCTAGTGGCATCCTAAACGTGGCTATTGGACTTTGCTATAGTCCCACTAGTGCAAAGACATTTGCAGAGCACGTCTGCCTGCATTGCACACTCCAACTCATTATAACTAAGCCATTATACTAGCAAACACTCAGTGTACCTAGTGGCATCCTAAACGTGGCTATTGGATTTTGCTATAGTCACACTAGTGCAAAGACATTTGCAGAGCACCTCTGCCTGCATTGCACACTCCAACTCATTATAACTAAGCCATTATACTAGCAAACACTCAGTGTACCTAGTGGCATCCTAAACGTGGCTATTGGACTTTGCTATAGTCACACTAGTGCAAAGACATTTGCAGAGCACGTCTGCCTGCATTGCACACTCCAACTCATTATAACTAAGCCATTATACTAGCAAACACTCAGTGTACCTAGTGGCATCCTAAACGTGGCTATTGGACTTTGCTATAGTCCCACTAGTGCAAAGACATTTGCAGAGCACGTCTGCCTGCATTGCACACTCCAACTCATAACTAAGCCATTATACTAGCAAACACTCAGTGTACCTGATGGCATCCTAAACGTGGCTATTGGACTTTGCTATAGTCCCACTAGTGCAAAGACATTTGCAGAGCACGTCTGCCTGCATTGCACACTCCAACTCATTATAACTAAGCCATTATACTAGCAAACACTCAGTGTACCTAGTGGCATCCTAAACGTGGCTATTGGACTTTGCTATAGTCACACTAGTGCAAAGACATTTGCAGAGCACCTCTGCCTGCATTGCACACTCCAACTCATTATAACTAAGCCATTATACTAGCAAACACTCAGTGTACCTAGTGGCATCCTAAACGTGGCTATTGGACTTTGCTATAGTCACACTAGTGCAAAGACATTTGCAGAGCACGTCTGCCTGCATTGCACACTCCAACTCATTATAACTAAGCCATTATACTAGCAAACACTCAGTGTACCTAGTGGCATCCTAAACGTGGCTATTGGACTTTGCTATAGTCCCACTAGTGCAAAGACATTTGCAGAGCACGTCTGCCTGCATTGCACACTCCAACTCATAACTAAGCCATTATACTAGCAAACACTCAGTGTACCTAGTGGCATCCTAAACGTGGCTATTGGACTTTGCTATAGTCCCACTAGTGCAAAGACATTTGCAGAGCACGTCTGCCTGCATTGCACACTCCAACTCATTATAACTAAGCCATTATACTAGCAAACACTCAGTGTACCTAGTGGCATCCTAAACGTGGCTATTGGACTTTGCTATAGTCACACTAGTGCAAAGACATTTGCAGAGCACGTCTGCCTGCATTGCACACTCCAACTCATTATAACTAAGCCATTATACTAGCAAACACTCAGTGTACCTAGTGGCATCCTAAACGTGGCTATTGGACTTTGCTATAGTCCCACTAGTGCAAAGACATTTGCAGAGCACGTCTGCCTGCATTGCACACTCCAACTCATTATAACTAAGCCATTATACTAGCAAACACTCAGTGTACCTAGTGGCATCCTAAACGTGGCTATTGGACTTTGCTATAGTCCCACTAGTGCAAAGACATTTGCAGAGCACGTCTGCCTGCATTGCACACTCCAACTCATTATAACTAAGCCATTATACTAGCAAACACTCAGTGTACCTAGTGGCATCCTAAACGTGGCTATTGGACTTTGCTATAGTCACACTAGTGCAAAGACATTTGCAGAGCACGTCTGCCTGCATTGCACACTCCAACTCATTATAACTAAGCCATTATACTAGCAAACACTCAGTGTACCTAGTGGCATCCTAAACGTGGCTATTGGACTTTGCTATAGTCACACTAGTGCAAAGACATTTGCAGAGCACCTCTGCCTGCATTGCACACTCCAACTCATTATAACTAAGCCATTATACTAGCAAACACTCAGTGTACCTAGTGGCATCCTAAACGTGGCTATTGGACTTTGCTATAGTCACACTAGTGCAAAGACATTTGCAGAGCACGTCTGCCTGCATTGCACACTCCAACTCATTATAACTAAGCCATTATACTAGCAAACACTCAGTGTACCTAGTGGCATCCTAAACGTGGCTATTGGACTTTGCTATAGTCACACTAGTGCAAAGACATTTGCAGAGCACGTCTGCCTGCATTGCACACTCCAACTCATTATAACTAAGCCATTATACTAGCAAACACTCAGTGTACCTAGTGGCATCCTAAACGTGGCTATTGGACTTTGCTATAGTCCCACTAGTGCAAAGACATTTGCAGAGCACGTCTGCCTGCATTGCACACTCCAACTCATTATAACTAAGCCATTATACTAGCAAACACTCAGTGTACCTAGTGGCATCCTAAACGTGGCTATTGGACTTTGCTATAGTCACACTAGTGCAAAGACATTTGCAGAGCACCTCTGCCTGCATTGCACACTCCAACTCATTATAACTAAGCCATTATACTAGCAAACACTCAGTGTACCTAGTGGCATCCTAAACGTGGCTATTGGACTTTGCTATAGTCACACTAGTGCAAAGACATTTGCAGAGCACCTCTGCCTGCATTGCACACTCCAACTCATTATAACTAAGCCATTATACTAGCAAACACTCAGTGTACCTAGTGGCATCCTAAACGTGGCTATTGGACTTTGCTATAGTCACACTAGTGCAAAGACATTTGCAGAGCACCTCTGCCTGCATTGCACACTCCAACTCATTATAACTAAGCCATTATACTAGCAAACACTCAGTGTACCTAGTGGCATCCTAAACGTGGCTATTGGACTTTGCTATAGTCACACTAGTGCAAAGACATTTGCAGAGCACGTCTGCCTGCATTGCACACTCCAACTCATTATAACTAAGCCATTATACTAGCAATTTTTGCTGCCAGTTTAAGGGCCGTAGTTGCATTGTCAGGGATATTTATTCTTTATTATTCTGCTGTTAATAAAGCTAGACCACCACTGCAATCTACACCACCTCTCAATTTTTACTACCACATTTTCAGTCCACAATCTTGTCGCAATCAACATGAGTGGCAAAATGACAGATGCTGGTGGAAAGGGGAAGAGGCGTGGTGGAAAAGGCAAAAAAGGTTTTGTCCGTGGGGAAGGTGGCAAAGCTCCATTATCATCTGCTGAAGATAGACCATCTACCAGCAAAAGTAAGATGTCTACTACTTACCGTGGACAATCCGATGTGCTCCCTTTTTTACGGACACGAACAACAGGAACAAAGGTAGATGATGGGCAAAAAAGGAAAATGCTTGAATGGATCTCAAGTGGTCCAACAAGTGCCCTCTCAGCCACTTCAAGTACCGCATCCAAAAAACACCAGTCCTCTGAGTTGTCATCCCAATCAAACTTGATTTCTCCCAGCTCTGAAGTCTGAGGACCAAGTTTCGGAGCATAATGTTGACCCTTTGTCACAAACTGTAACACCTGTGGTTATAGACAATGAGGAACATACTGATGAAGATGAAACTCAGATACCCGATTGGGATGACAACTTAAATATTCGGTCAGGGCAAGAAGAGGCTCGGTCAGAGGGGGAGGGGAGTGCAAACACAACAATTGATGATGAAGTTCTAGATCCCACCTACTGCCAACCCACAGTCAGGCACTCGAGGAGGTCAACAGAGGTGGTGGAGGAGGATGCAACTGATGACGAAGTTACCTTGCGCCTTCCTGGACAGAGTCGGAGTACTGGTAGCACGTCTACAACTGCATCCTCAGCCACCACTCTGCCTCTGAGCATTATTCGGGGTGGATCATCAGGTCGCATGGCCTCTAAGCCTTGCCTAGCCTGGTCCTTTTTTGACATAGAAAAAGATCGCCCAAATTATGTGATCTGTAAAATTTGTCATGGTTCTCTTAGTAGAGGTCAAAACCTCAGCAGTTTGACAACTTCTTCCATGAATCGTCACATGAATAAATATCATATGGCCCGGTGGGAAGCTCACCGTGCTGCAATGCGGCCTAGCGGAGCGAACCATCCACCGCCTGCCCCTTCCAGTGCATCCGCGCGCTCGTCATCTTCTAGGACTGTGGGGACAGCTGTCACACCTGTTTTTCCACCCACAACTTCCACCACTGTAACCGCAACAGGCAGTTTGCTTTGTAGGTCGTCAGTTGTTTTGGAAGGGGAAACAAGTGAGTGTGTACAGCTGTCTCAGACATCGATAGCACCAACTTTGGATGAAGGCAACATCATGTCTCCGCCTGCACTTTCCTCACAAACCTGCATTTTTCCAGGGACACCCTACTCAACACCATCTACACACAGCAGCCAGATCTCTGTCCCTCAGATGTGGACAAATAAAAGGCCATTTCCTGCGACCCATGACAAAGCGAAGAGGTTGACTCTATCCCTCTATAAGCTGTTGGCCACAGAAATGCTGCCTTTCCGCCTAGTGGACACACAGGATTTTAGAGACCTTATGTCTGTCGCTGTGCCCCAGTACCAGATGCCTAGTCGCCACTACTTCTCTAAGAAAGGTGTGCCCGCGCTACACCAGAATGTCGCACACAACATCACCGCTTCCTTGAGAAACTCTGTGTGTGAACGGGTGCATTTCACCACCGATACTTGGACCAGTAAGCATGGACAGGGATGTTACATGTCGCTGACTGGGCACTGGGTAACTATGGTGATAGATGGTGAAGGGTCTGCTGCACAAGTCTTGCCGTCCCCACGACTTGTGTGTCAATCCTCTGTCTGTCCAAGTTCCGGCACTGCTTCTGCATCCTCCACCTCATCTGGGTCCTCCACCTCCGCCCCAAGCCTGCCTGGTCAGGCCACCAGCGTTCTCACTGCGCAGAAGGAATCACGCAACCCTCATTACTATGCTGGCAGCAGAGCGCAACGGCATCAGGCGGTCTTTAGCTTGACATGTCTTGGGAATAAGAGTCACACAGCTGAGGAGTTGTGGTCAGCTCTGCGGTCCGAGTTTAATAAATGGTTGTCTCCACTCAACCTGCAGCCTGGTAAGGCCGTGTGTGACAATGCTGCAAACCTGGGTGCGGCCCTTCGCCTGGGCAAGGTGACACACGTACCTTGTATGGCTCACGTGTTGAACCTCGTCGTGCAGCAATTTTTAACACAGTATCGCGGCCTAGATGGCCTTCTGAACAGGGCACGAAAACTGTCTGCTCACTTCCGCCGTTCAAGCGCCGCAGCTGAGCGACTTGCATCGCTCCAGAAGTCTTTCGGCCTGCCGGTTCATCGCCTGAAATGCGATGTGGCGACACGCTGGAATTCAACTCTCCACATGTTACAGCAACTGTGGCAGCACCGCCGTGCCCTGGTGCAATACGTCATGACGTATAGCCTGGGCCAACGAGATGCAGAGGTGGGGCAGATCACCCTGATGGAGTGGTCTCAGATCAAGGACCTATGCACCCTTCTGCACAGTTTCGACATGGTGACGAATATGTTTAGCGCTGACAATGCCATTATCAGCATGACGATTCCAGTCATTTACATGCTGGAACACACGCTAAACACTATTCGGAGTCAGGGGGTGGGACAACAGGAAGGGGATGAACTACAGGAGGATTCATATGGGCAAGACACAACAACATCACCAAGGTCCAGACGTTCATCATCACCAAGGCGCCAGGCATGGGAGCAAGGGGGACAGGGATCAACAAGGGCGCATGGTAGCAGGCGAGATGTTGAGGAAGGTGCAGGAGGACATGAAGAAATGGAGGACGAACTGTCCATGGACATGGAAGACTCAGTAGATGAGGGAGACCTTGGTCAAATTTCAGTTGAAAGAGGTTGGGGGGAGATGTCAGAGGAAGAAAGAACGGTTAGCACCTCTATGCCACAAACACAGCGTGGACTTGGTCCGCATGGCTGCGCAAGACACATGAGTGCCTTCTTGTTGCAGTACCTCCAACATGACCCTCGTATTGTCAAAATTAGAATTGATGATGACTACTGGCTTGCCACACTATTAGATCCCCGGTACAAGTCCAAATTTTGTGACATAATTCCAGCCATAGAAAGGGATGCACGTATGCAGGAGTATCAGCAGAAGCTGTTACTCGATCTTAGATCCGCTTTTCCACCAAACAACCGTGCAGGTGCAGGGAGTGAATCTCCCAGTTGTAACTTGACAAACATGGGACGGTCTCGTCATCTTCAACAGTCTACACGTACCAGTAGGACCGTATCTGGTGCTGGTAACAGCAATTTTATGGAATCTTTTCATAATTTTTTTAGACCCTCCTTTGCAAGGCCACCAGAGACAACAAGTCTGACACATAGTCAACGGCTGGAGAGGATGATACAGGAGTATCTCCAAATGAACATCGATGCCATGACTGTGCAACTGGAGCCTTGCTCCTTTTGGGCTTCAAACCTAGAAAAATGGCCAGAGCTCTCAACTTACGCCTTGGAGATTTTGTCGTGTCCAGCTGCCAGCGTTGTCTCTGAACGTGTCTTCAGTGCTGCTGGGTGTGTGCTGACAGATAAGCGCACGCGTCTGTCCAGTGACAATGTGGACAGACTGACGTTCATCAAAATGAACAAGTCATGGATCCAGAAGGAATTTACAACCCCTGTGTCATCCTGGGGAGAGTAAATGCTTGTGGATTTGGAATGTGCTTGATGCAAATCTAGCTGTGAAGTGTACAACTAGGGCACAAATGCTGCCACTGAATGGGTGGGTGTGTGTGGGGCACAATTTTTGGAAAAAAAGGGAGACTCCGCTTGGAGTAACCCTTGCTTACATTGTTTTTAAAAGAAGCCAAGATGAACAAGTCATGGTTCAGCAAAGACTTTATCTACCTACCCCGGTGTCATGCTGGGGACGGTTAATTATGGCGTATTTTTGAATGTGCTTGATGCAAATCAAAACATCCTGTTTGCAACTAGGGCCCAAGTGCTGCCACTGATGGGGTGGGTGTCTGTGTGGCCCAATTTTTGGAAAAAAGGGAGACTCCGCTTGGAGTAACCCTTGCTTGCTGTGTTTTTAAAAGAAGCCAAGATGAACAGAGCTGGGATCAGGAAAGACTTTGCTACCTACCCTGGTGTCATCCTGGGGACGGTTAATTATGGCGTATTTTGGAATGTGCTTGATGCAAATCTAGCTGTGAAGTGTACAACTAGGGCACAAGTGCTGCCACTGAATGGGTGGGTGTGTGTGGGGCACAATTTTTGGAAAAAAAGGGAGACTCCGCTTGGAGTAACCCTTGCTTACATTGTTTTTAAAAGAAGCCAAGATGAACAAGTCATGGTTCAGCAAAGACTTTATCTACCTACCCCGGTGTCATGCTGGGGACGGTTAATTATGGCGTATTTTTGAATGTCCTTGATGCAAATCAAAACATCCTGTTTGCAACTAGGGCTCAAGTGCTGCCACTGATGGGGTGGGTGTCTGTGTGGCCCAATTTTTGGAAAAAAGGGAGACTCCGCTTGGAGTAACCCTTGCTTGCTGTGTTTTTAAAAGAAGCCAAGATGAACAGAGCTGGGATCAGGAAAGACTTTGCTACCTACCCTGGTGTCATCCTGGGGACGGTTAATTATGGCGTATTTTGGAATGTGCTTGATGCAAATCTAGCTGTGAAGTGTACAACTAGGGCACAAGTGCTGCCACTGAATGGGTGGGTGTGTGTGGGGCACAATTTTTGGAAAAAAAGGGAGACTCCGCTTGGAGTAACCCTTGCTTACATTGTTTTTAAAAGAAGCCAAGATGAACAAGTCATGGTTCAGCAAAGACTTTATCTACCTACCCCGGTGTCATGCTGGGGACGGTTAATTATGACTTATTTTTGAATGTGCTTGATGCAAATCTAGCTGTGAAGTGTACAACTAGGGCACAAGTGCTGCCACTGAATGGGTGGGTGTGTGTGGGGCACAATTTTTGGAAAAAAAGGGAGACTCCGCTTGGAGTAACCCTTGCTTACATTGTTTTTAAAAGAAGCCAAGATGAACAAGTCATGGTTCAGCAAAGACTTTATCTACCTACCCCGGTGTCATGCTGGGGACGGTTAATTATGGCATATTTTTGAATGTGCTTGATGCAAATCAAAACATCCTGTTTGCAACTAGGGCCCAAGTGCTGCCACTGATGGGGTGGGTGTCTGTGTGGCCCAATTTTTGGAAAAAAGGGAGACTCCGCTTGGAGTAACCCTTGCTTACATTGTTTTTAAAAGAAGCCAAGATGAACAGAGCTGGGATCAGGAAAGACTTTGCTACCTACCCTGGTGTCATCCTGGGGACGGTTAATTATGGCGTATTTTGGAATGTGCTTGATGCAAATCTAGCTGTGAAGTGTACAACTAGGGCACAAGTGCTGCCACTGAATGGGTGGGTGTGTGTGGGGCACAATTTTTGGAAAAAAAGGGAGACTCCGCTTGGAGTAACCCTTGCTTACATTGTTTTTAAAAGAAGCCAAGATGAACAAGTCATGGTTCAGCAAAGACTTTATCTACCTACCCCGGTGTCATGCTGGGGACGGTTAATTATGGCGTATTTTTGAATGTGCTTGATGCAAATCTAGCTGTGAAGTGTACAACTAGGGCACAAGTGCTGCCACTGAATGGGTGGGTGTGTGTGGGGCACAATTTTTGGAAAAAAAGGGAGACTCCGCTTGGAGTCACCTTGCGGTGTTTTACATGATTTTAGAAGGGCGTGCCATGCCTATATCTGTGTGTCCTCCCCTTTTTCCTTGTCCAGCTGTTTTGTTTTCGCATGAGTATATGTCCTTGTCACTTTCCCATGTGTTTGTGTTGTGTTGTGTTGTTTGTCACCTTTTGGACACCTTTGAGGGTGTTTTCTAGGTGTTTTTATGTGTTTGTGATTGCCTGCCATTGTTTCCTATGCAGTTCGAGTTCGGTTCGTCGAACGTTCGACGAGCCGAACTCGAACGGGACCTCCGTTCGGCGAACCGACCTCGAGCCGAACCGGGACCGGTTCGCTCATCTCTAGTGCTGGCCCCAGGATGATGCCGATGAAGAGATGTGAAGTGGGCGGCGTTACAGGAAGAAAGAAGAGCCGCCTTGGCCGGGTTGACGTGATGTGCGAGACTGGGGGTGGAGTGTACCCAAGAGCGGGAAAAGAAGGCCCGCCTCCACCTTCTCCAGTATCTCCACTGTCCCCGGCGCCATTACAGGAAGGTCTGCAAGAGATCGGATGGGAAGAGTGTCAGTACCGGAGACGTACACAGCAGAGACCGGTGCTGGCTGAGATTTCCCGGCCGAGAAACATGCTGGCGGTGTCGCCAGAAGTCATGACAGGACTGAGTGCTGACCCAGACAAGGGGACACCGGCGGTGTTAGCGATCCACCAGAGTATGGTCACACACCCGGTGATCGTCGTGGGTAGTCCCCGTCCGTCCCGTTCAGCGACCCCGTCACCCCCGTCGGGGGTTGAAGAGGCAAAACCGGAGACAGAGGCGCCAGAACCACCAGTCAACTACGAACCATTCCGGAGGCTGCGCCGCTTGCCAGGTCAGTCCCTTTCCGATTATGTGAGGGCTCAGTGGGCCGAATGGCAGCGCGCTTACCATCCCGAGTGACCCGTAATGACCGGAGGTGATGGACATGTTCGTGTTGAAGACCGGTGTTGTTAAAGAGCCGGAAAAGTTCCACAGTTTGCAACCATGTTTAAGTTACCGAGCCCGGAAGGAGCCTGATGCTGGACTAAGCCAGGGGCTCCCTCCGTGATGTTAAGGAAGACTTTATTGTTTGTCCTCCTATCTACAAAGACCGGGAGTGCTGTGAAAGCCTCCGGGCACACTGCCTACAAAGACCGGGAGCTCCCAGGAGGGACTCCAGGCGGAGAACTTGGGCGCTCAGTGGTTGACTTTGTTTATGAAGGTTTTAAAGTTTTATCCATAGTTTGCCTTGCTGCTAAATTGTGTTTTACAGGTTCGAGCCTTGCCGGGAGGCTTAGGCTTAAAGAGGGGAGGAATGTAAGGGGTGGGCAGACCCCTTAAAAGGAGGTGCAGTTTCCCCCTGAAGATACCTCACTCTGGGGTAGTTACTGTTGATGTTATTAATAAACATGTTTTTACTGTGCAGTGGGTTTTCCCCTAGAGCCCGGGTGGGACGGCTGTCCCCATAGAAACAGGGCAGGAGAGAGGAGGAGCCGGCAGCTTAGAGAGAGAAGTGTGTGTGTGTTGAAGTCAGTTGATTCCGGGACTGGGGAGAAGGAACAGCCAGGGGCAGAGTGTGGAGCTGAGTGGGCAGAAAGAAAGAAAGAAAGAAGGGAAGAAGATAAGAAGTGTCCTCAAGGGTGAAGCAGAATTGGTGTGGGTCCAGTCTGTGATAGCCGGAGTGGGAGCCTAGGTGAAGTGGAGTAGCCGGGCACATCCCCACTAGAGGAGACAACAAGGAAAGATTTCCCCGGACAGGAATTGTGACTGTGCGCTACAAAATCCGTGCATTGAGCTGTCTGTGAAACTCTGTGCAATAAAGATGTCGTTTGGTTTATCTGATCCCTGCCTGAAGAGTCTTCCTGCGGCTGATAGTATGCTCTTTGACACCACACTCTGCCCCACAGAACAATCCCCTGTCCTAATAGTGACGGCGGAGCCGGGGGTTGGCCTGATAGAAAAAGGGGCCACGACTACAATCCCCGAGGCACCCCTGGCACCCCGTTACAGCTTCATTGCAGCTATTTGGTAAATTCAAAAAAGTTAATTTTTTTTCTCATTAATGTATGTAATGCAAAGGCTCTGAATACTTATGACTATGTGATATTTCAGTTTTTCTTGATTAAAACATTTTCAAAAATTTCTACATTTGTTTTTTTTCTGTCAAGATGGGGTGCAGAGTGTACATTAATGAGAAAAAAATGAACTTTTTTGAATTTACCAAATGGCTGCAATGAAACAAAGAGTGAAAAATGTAAAAGGGTCTGAATACTTTCCGTACCAACTGTAAATGTTTATTTGTGATACTGACTAATTCTCACCAGTACTGTAGTTCCTGTATATAAAATATAAATCCAGCACAATCACATGGAATATTAAAAAGTTGTCTTCTTTATTGATAGTTTTTCATAAAATCCAAAAGGTACATGCAGTATAAAAATAAAGGATGCCCAGGTCAGAGCGACGCGTTTCAACAAACTTAAGACAGTTTGTTGAAACGCGTCGCTCTGACCTGGGCATCCTTTATTTTTATGCTGCATGTACCTTTTAGATTTTATGAAAAACTATCAATAAAGAAGACAACTTTTTAATATTCCATGTGATTGCGCTGGATTTATATTTTATATCTATTTGGAGACTTCTGACCATCCGTGGGCTGATCATCCACCACAGGACGATTATGGGACTGCAGCAGGCTTGGTGAGCTGATATTACCTATTTTTAGTAGTTCCTGTATGGTTTGATAAGAACTGATAACAACTCCCAGTATCTTCTTACAATTGTTAAGGACATACTGGAAGAGCTAGGTTGATGCGATAAATATATATACAGGGCTGACCTGACATTACAATTGATGAACCGTGTACCATTTCTTGTGATGTATTCCTGTACTGATGAGGGTTTTGATGCTGTTGCTGTACTGATAGGGGTTATATGGATGTATTTATGTACTACTGGTGGTACTGATGATGAATTTCTTTACTGATAAGAATTTTGATGCTTTGTTTCTTCACCTATGGTGGTTCTAGTGATGTATTTCTGTACATATGGGCATTTTGATGCTTTGTTTCTGTACCTATGGTGGTTCTTGTGATGTACTTCTGTACCTATGGTTGTTCTGGTGATGTATTTCTGTACTAATGGGCATTTTGAATTTTTTGTTTCTGTACCTATGGTGGTTGATGTATTTCTGTAATGATGAGGGTTTTGATGCTGCATTTCTGTACTGATGCTCTAGTGATGTATTTCTGTACTTCTGGTAAAGTGTTGTGCCATCTGCCAATTTAAGGGTTACTATATTTTTTAATGTTAGGAGAATTAAAGGGGTTGTCCCACATTTGTGATGTGTCTGGACTTACTCTGTCACTCTATGTGACTACAGACTTCACACTGCACGCTGACAGTATTCTCTGGTGCTGGTGGTGAGAGTGGGAGGTTGCAAAACCACAAGTATGCGATTTACATAGATTTACATAGATGTGGTTACATGCTGACTAGACATGCGTGGCCTTGATCACTGAAAATGAATTGCATGAGGCCGGACACGTCAAGTGAGAATGTGGCCAGAAGTATACAAATCGCATAGTTGTGCTCATATGAACGTAAACTCTTGCTACTAGCAAGATTAAAATCTAATAGTGTGCAATGCAAGTGCTGTGAGAATGCAGAAGCCTGCAGTCACCTCATCTCAAACCTTCACAAGCCCTTCAATTATAAAATTAAGCCCTGTAGCATGCCCAATCCTAACAGCATGTAATATACTCACTGTCAGGATTCACTCTGCTTGCTGGTTCCAGCAGTCATCACATGGCCACTCCACTCATATGTTATTTTCATACTTACGGTCATCTGACAATTAGCTTTTTTTCTCACCGCTCTCTTTTTCACTGAAAATTGAAAGAATTATGAAAAGCAGCTAGGCATCACATGACTAAGTATGAAAATTGAATTTCAATGATTGGTCACATAGCTACTCAGAGCATGGGAGGAGAGGGAGTGGAGTGCAGAGTGGAATTTTTCCAGAGTGGACAATGAAACTGTGGAAGGTTTGAGGGTTAGGGGCGGAGCTGGGCAGAGGCGGTGCTGGGGTGGAGCCTGGGCAAAGTCTGAAGGGGGCCCAAAAAGTTTGCAGGTATGGGCCCCTGAAATTCCTAGTGGCGGCTCTGGCTAGATATAGCTCTGGTTACCACTTGTTGTTTTTATGGATAAGTTTGATTTGTTAGTGGCACCAATATCTGCCTTTGATTAACACTTCAGGAGAAGAAATAGAAATAGCACAGCAATTCTGTTGTTTTTTGACATTTTTTATTTTATGCCTTCATTTACTGTGCAAAAAAACTGTTAACTTTATTCTGTGAAGGCAAAAAGAAACCAAAACAGTTGCACTCTGAAATGCTAAAACATGCAAACAATTAATGCAAGAATATAGATATGCATTACTGCTTAAGGAAATCTAGGAAAATTTGAGATATTTAGCATACAAAAATGGCCATTGCAATATCTGCCCAGTAGCCACATCAAAATATTCCTCGTATACTGGGTACCTACTCTAAACTGAAGCCTCTCTCTGGGTTACAAACCTCCATGGGTTATTTTGTTATTATATGTCATGCAGACTGCATTTTGGGATTGCTATCAGTTTTTTTGTCTTTATTCTGTGGAGTTGCTTGACTATGGTAATTCCAATTTTACTTAGTTTTTCTTATATTTTATTACTTTTGCACAGTAAATACTCTAAATACAAATTATTTCTTTTTGTGTTACCAACCTCTAACAGCCACAAGTTAAATATTTTTTTACACACTCAGCTGTATGAAGACCTATCTTTTTGTGGACAAGCCGCTGTTGTCCTTTATACCATTTGTCAGCACTTGTGATTTTTGGACACATTTTATTACAATATCCAACTAGGCTTCTGTAAACAGACAAAGAAAGGGCAAAACATGCCAGATAGTATAAAAAATGCAAACTCTTTATTAATCACATGTTTTTGTTTAAAAACAATCAGCATAGAAGTAGTAAAGTACAAAAATTATTATACATAGTCAAATAGAGAACAATAAACGAATGAGTAAAACACTGAATATATGTGCAAAACATTAAAAAATTTATTAGGAAAAACCACAATAAAGGACAATATTAAAAACCGATTAAAACATCACCATAGAAAAATATCATGGGGAATTTATAAATCCAATCATTATGGCAAAGTCAGGTGTTATAGGGTGTATTTTAAGAGTTGTATTGAAATACCCAAGATACAAAAAGTGATCAAATACTATATAGTAATAGAATCAGGGTATCAAACAAGAAAATATAAGAACACTCTGAATATGTCTGCCTAAAGTGTCAGTCCCAGGGGAGGAATTTTTGACAAAACCTGCACATACCAATTCCCATATATATAATGGGGGAAGGTCTTAGTAAGGTGCGGGAAATAAACCTAACTTAAATAATATACCGCAATCACACGAGTGTCACAGCTGTATAGTAGGCAAGAGGTAATACCGAGGCTATAAACATAAATATACCTTAAGTGAAAAAGTGCAGAGACCGTAGGAGGTCAGCTCCCTCACACCTGTAACTACCCAGATAGGAGCCTGGTCTTCATCGACGCGCGTTTCGCACGGTATGGCTGCTTTTTCAAGATGGAGAGGCACTTTTTGTATCTTGGGTATTTCAATACAACTCTTAAAATACACCCTGTAACACCTGACTCTGCCCTAATGATTGCATTTGTAAATTCCCCATGATATTTTTCTATGGTGATGTTTTAATCTGTTTTTAATACTGTCCTTTATTGTGGTTTTTCCTAATAATTTTTTCAATGTTTTGCACATATACTCAGTGTTCTCCTCATTCGTTTAATGTTCTCTGTGAGTAGTGTTGCCGGAGATTTTGGCTCACCGAGGCCACTCTCAGGCTAACCTTTAATGGTTAATATGTTGAGATTTTTGTTCATGATAGTCAAATAGAGGCAAAAAATAGTGGGGACAAAAAATTGGGGGAGTCCGACGAGTTTCAAAATAAAAGAACATGCATATGTATAAGTAGTTGATTATTATCAATTATTTATACATATGCATGTTCTTTCATTTTGGAACTGGTCGGAGAACCTCCCCCAATTTTTTGTCCTCACTATTTTTTGCCTCTATTTGACTATGTATAATAATTGTTGTACTTTACTACTTTTTATGCTGATTGTTTTTAAACAAAAACATGTGATTAATAAAGAGTTTGTATTTTTTATACTATCCGGCATGTTTTGCCCTTTCTTTGTCTATTGATATATATTGGGGTTACCCAGTATTCTTGGGACCATGTTCCCTCAACATATCCATGCTTTGAATATTTCTAGGCTTCTGTAAACAGTTCTCTCAAACAGACACCTCCTTCAAGACAAAATCCCTTAAACTTGTGTGAGGAAACGTATCCTTTTGTCTTCTTAAGAGGATGAGAAGGATAAAATAACCTAGTCTAATGTGTAGCCAGGTCTACGTAGGATACACATTATTGCAAAATCCAGATGACTAGAATTAAACATGTTGTTTTGTTTAGTTGTCCTGTGGGTTCTTTTTAATGAAACATCCTTTTATGCTCTTCAACATAATTCCTTTCATAACAGCGGGGGCGCAGGGTGCAGAAGAGAACAATTTACATATTAACAGTACCAGTAAATTATACTTGTATTCAGATTCATAATCACTCTGCTCCTCAGTAAACAAAACGCCATAAATCTAAAAAAAATAATTATATTGAAAAAAAATGAAAATTTAAATTCAATTCTGAATAGAGTAAAATATTGTACAAACTATAGGGCGACATTTCAAATGTTTTGAATAGCTAAAGGTGAAAATACACATTAGATGACTGACTCATACAAATATTTAACTTTTAGAAACAATGTTCGACGAACAAATGTATACGGGAGTGTCTGCTTCCCTTTTCCCATTGAGAACACGGGCACACTCAGCCAAGTTAAACGCACTAAACGCATCCTAAACATTTATGGCCACCTTAAGTAGGCAAATGGCATCAACCATTCAGACCTATGGGTGGTCACTTGTGATGAGCTAATACAAAATATTCGGATTATTTGCACTAAATACCAAGTGCAATTCCAATATTCATCACAAATAATAATAATATAATATTTATTAACTTATATAGCGCCATTAATTCCATAGTGCTTTACATACATTGGCAATGAAATCCCCATTGGGGCTCACAATCTAAATTCCCTATCAGTAGGTCTTTAAGGTCCAGTCACACTAAGCAACTTACCAGTAGAGTTGAGCGCGGTTCGTGGTTCGTGGTTCTCCAGTTCGCGGCTCGAGTGATTTTGGGGCATGTTCTAGATCGAACTAGAACTCGAGCTTTTTGCAAAAGCTCGGTAGTTCTAGAAACGTTCGAGAACGGTTCTAGCAGCCAAAAAACAGCTAAATCATAGCTTGGTTTCTGCTGTAATAGTGTAAGTCACTCTGTGAATCAAACTATTATCACATTTCAGTGTATAGTGTGCGTGAACAGCGCCTTCAGATCACTGCTGTTTCTATAATGGCGATCGCCATTTTTTTTTTTTTTTTTTCTTGTCTTCCTTCCCTAAGCGCGCGCGTCTTGTGGGGCGGGCCAGCATGTCAGCCAATCCCAGACACACACACAGCTAAGTGGACTTTGAGCCAGAGAAGCAACGGCATGTGTGATAGGATCTGCATGTCACATGTCCCTGCATTATAAAACCGGACATTTTCTTCACGGACGCCATTATCTGCCTTCTGCGTCTTTGGTGTCAGACATCACTGTCGCAGCTCCGTCTTCCTGAGTCCTATAGCCGATACAGCTGTATGCGCTGCATACACAGCGTTAGACAGCTTAGGGAGAGCACTTTATAGCAGTCCTTTTAAGGGCTCCAACCGGCAGGGTCAGAGAGCCATAGGTGACAGGTCCTGCAAACAGCAACAGCGTCTGTGTAGCCCAGGTCAGGGATTTCCTACCTGCATTTCACCATTAGGAGGGAATAGAAAGGCAGGCTTCCATTCCTCTACCCAGAGCACCACAATCCTGCCACTGTACCCTCTTGTCCTCTGCACACTCCAACTGATAACTAAGCCATTATACTAGCAAACACTCAGTGTACCTAGTGGCATCCTATACGTGGCTATTGGACTTTGCTATAGTCCCACTAGTGCAAAGACATTTGCAGAGCGCGTCTGCCTGCATTGCACACTACAACTCATTCTAACCAAGCCATTATACTAGCAAACACTCAGTGTACCTAGTGGCATCCTATACGTGGCTATTGGACTTTGCTATAGTCCCACTAGTGCAAAGACATTTGCAGAGCGCGTCTGCCTGCATTGCACACTACAACTCATTCTAACCAAGCCATTATACTAGCAAACACTCAGTGTACCTAGTGGCATCCTATACGTGGCTATTGGACTTTGCTATAGTCCCACTAGTGCAAAGACATTTGCAGAGCGCGTCTGCCTGCATTGCACACTCCAACTCATTAAAACCAAGCCATTATACTAGCAAACACTCAGTGTACCTAGTGGCATCCTATACGTGGCTATTGGACTTTGCTATAGTCCCACTAGTGCAAAGACATTTGCATAGCGCGTCTGCCGGCATTGCACACTCAAACTCATTTTAACTAAGCCATTATACTAGCAAACACTCAGTGTACCTAGTGGCATCCTATACGTGGCTATTGGACTTTGCTATAGTCCCACTAGTGCAAAGACATTAGCAGAGCACATCTGCCTGCATTGCACACTACAACTCATTCTAACCAAGCCATTATACTAGCAAACACTCAGTGTACCTAGTGGCATCCTATACGTGGCTATTGGACTTTGCTATAGTCCCACTAGTGCAAAGACATTTGCATAGCGCGTCTGCCTGCATTGCACACTCAAACTCATTTTAACTAAGCCATTATACTAGCAAACACTCAGTGTACCTAGTGGCATCCTATACGTGGCTATTGGACTTTGCTATAGTCCCACTAGTGCAAAGACATTAGCAGAGCACATCTGCCTGCATTGCACACTACAACTCATTCTAACCAAGCCATTATACTAGCAAACACTCAGTGTACCTAGTGGCATCCTATACGTGGCTATTGGACTTTGCTATAGTCCCACTAGTGCAAAGACATTTGCAGAGCGCGTCTGCCTGCATTGCACACTCCAACTCATTAAAACCAAGCCATTATACTAGCAAACACTCAGTGTACCTAGTGGCATCCTATACGTGGCTATTGGACTTTGCTATAGTCCCACTAGTGCAAAGACATTTGCATAGCGCGTCTGCCTGCATTGCACACTCAAACTCATTTTAACTAAGCCATTATACTAGCAAACACTCAGTGTACCTAGTGGCATCCTATACGTGGCTATTGGACTTTGCTATAGTCCCACTAGTGCAAAGATATTAGCAGAGCACATCTGCCTGCATTGCACACTCCAACTTTTTTAAACTAAGCAATTTTACTAGCAAACACTCAGTGTACCTAGTGGCATCCTAAACGTGGCTATTGGACTTTGCTATAGTCCCACTAGTGCAAAGACATTTGCAGAGCACGTCTGCCTGCATTGCACACTACAACTCATTGTTACTAAGCCATTATACTAGCAAACACTCAGTGTACCTAGTTGTATCCTAAACGTGGCTATTGTACTTTTGTCTATTCACAGTATTGGAACGATATTTGCAGCACGTCTGCCTGCATTGCACACTCTAACTTTTTTAAACTCAGCCATTTATAGTAGCAAACACTCAGTGTACCTAGTTGTATCCTAAACGTGGCTATTGTACTTTTGTCAATTCACAGTATTGGAACGATATTTGCAGCACGTCTGCCTGCATTGCACACTCTAACTTTTTTAAACTCAGCCATTATACTAGCAAACACTCAGTGTACCTAGTTGTATCCTAAACGTGGCTATTGTACTTTTGTCAATTCACAGTATTGGAACGTTATTTGCAGCACGTCTGCCTGCATTGCACACTCAAACTTTTTTAAACTCAGCCATTATACTAGCAAACACTCACTGTACCTAGTTGTATCCTAAACGTGGCTATTGTACTTTTGTCAATTCACAGTATTGGAACGTTATTTGCAGCACGTCTGCCTGCATTGCACACTCAAACTTTTTTAAACTCAGCCATTTATAGTAGCAAACACTCAGTGTACCTAGTTGTATCCTAAACGTGGCTATTGTACTTTTGTCAATTCACAGTATTGGAACGTTATTTGCAGCACGTCTGCCTGCATTGCACACTCAAACTTTTTTAAACTCAGCCATTTATAGTAGCAAACACTCAGTGTACCTAGTTGTATCCTAAACGTGGCTATTGTACTTTTGTCTATTCACAGTATTGGAACGTTATTTGCAGCACGTCTGCCTGCATTGCACACTCTAACTTTTTTAAACTCAGCCATTATACTAGCAAACACTCAGTGTACCTAGTTGTATCCTAAACGTGGCTATTTTACTTTTGTCTATTCACAGTATTGGAACGATATTTGCAGCACGTCTGCCTGCATTGCACACTCTAACTTTTTTAAACTCAGCCATTATACTAGCAAACACTCACTGTACCTAGTTGTATCCTAAACGTGGCTATTGTACTTTTGTCAATTCACAGTATTGGAACGTTATTTGCAGCACGTCTGCCTGCATTGCACACTCAAACTTTTTTAAACTCAGCCATTATACTAGCAAACACTCACTGTACCTAGTTGTATCCTAAACGTGGCTATTGTACTTTTGTCAATTCACAGTATTGGAACGTTATTTGCAGCACGTCTGCCTGCATTGCACACTCAAACTTTTTTAAACTCAGCCATTATACTAGCAAACACTCACTGTACCTAGTTGTATCCTAAACGTGGCTATTGTACTTTTGTCAATTCACAGTATTGGAACGTTATTTGCAGCACGTCTGCCTGCATTGCACACTCAAACTTTTTTAAACTCAGCCATTATACTAGCAAACACTCACTGTACCTAGTTGTATCCTAAACGTGGCTATTGTACTTTTGTCAATTCACAGTATTGGAACGTTATTTGCAGCACGTCTGCCTGCATTGCACACTCAAACTTTTTTAAACTCAGCCATTTATAGTAGCAAACACTCAGTGTACCTAGTTGTATCCTAAACGTGGCTATTGTACTTTTGTCTATTCACAGTATTGGAACGTTATTTGCAGCACGTCTGCCTGCATTGCACACTCAAACTTTTTTAAACTCAGCCATTATACTAGCAAACACTCACTGTACCTAGTTGTATCCTAAACGTGGCTATTGTACTTTTGTCAATTCACAGTATTGGAACGATATTTGCAGGACATCTGCCTGCATTGCACACTCAAACTTTTTTAAACTCAGCCATTATACTAGCAAACACTCACTGTACCTAGTTGTATCCTAAACGTGGCTATTGTACTTTTGTCTATTCACACTACTGCAAATCTATGTGCAGCACCTCTGCATGACAACCTCGTGCTCTGTTTTTAATAAGCTATAATGATAGCACAAAATACTGCCATTTTGTGGCATCATAGAACTGGCTGTTGTATTCCATTAGTGCCCCACTGGTGACAAGCTATTTCTAGCACCTCTACATCACACCCTCATGCACATTTAGCTACGCTAATGTTATAGCAAACTCATGGAATTCATTGCTGCATTTCATAATTCGGAGGGATAGAAAGTCAGGCTTCCTTTAGCTTTTCCTTCTGTTCATAGACAGCATCTCCAAGACAAATTTCCCCTCCACGTCTAAGTGTGGAGAGGCAGCTAGTGCGCATGCGTGTGCCGATGTACCCCAGCTGCAGCATAATTACAGTGTTTCGCCTAGTGAGTATGCTCAGCCTGACTGTGCCATTCCTGACGCTAAGTCTTCATTTCGGGATACAGCGCATGCTCCCACACTAAGTGTGAAAAGCCTCTTTGCACAGGTGCTTGCATTCTGTGCCGGGTCTAAGTCCTGTTTTGTGCCTAGACACCATGCTAAAGCTGATAGTCTTTTTTCAGAGACTGTATTTCATGCTACTGAGCATGCTCAGGCACTTCCTGCATCAGAGACTAGGTCCGGTAATGATCTCTTTGGCCCTGGCCCTGATGTGGGGGTCCCATATAGACCACAGGGCATCAGGTGTCCTCCCAAATGGCTTGCAGAGGCCCACACCTATGACTTGTCACCGCATTATTGATGGTCAGACGATGACTGGTGAGGTGTTTGGGTCATGGCAGCCATGAGGTCATCATTGAAGTTGCGTTTCCAAATAGGACGCTAGTTATGCCACTCATGACGTGTCACTCTGCTTTTGTCTCCAGGAGGTGCATTGTGGTTCACCCTGGTTTGGGGCGGACCCAGGTTATAAAAGGGGCTGGAGCCAACAAGGAGGTGCGCAGTCTTCTATTATGCTCCGAAAGAGCACACCTCCATGTGTTGAACCCATTGCGGCTTTAGGCCAGAGGTAGGCAGGGATAGGGTGGTGGATGCAGGCCACCACCACAGTTGGTAACGCAGAACGGTTAAGACCAGCTCCTGTCCTAACAGTCCTGCTTGTGCAGCCCAGTGGCATTAACAGGCCTGCTGCTGCTGATGCGCCTGCTGTCCACAGGTGTGGCCCCTACGCACACGGTCAGCGTACTCAATGGCCCCTGTGTTGTTAACAGGGAGTTCCTGGGCTGGGTGGGCATGTGGACCCTGTGACGCTAACAGGGCTCACAGTCTCCAGATCCGAATGGCGTCTAACTCGGTTCAGGCTACTATTAGTTTCATAGCCACACAGCTCTGTATCCTCCACCAAACCTTCAAGTTGCCAACCTCTCCTTTTCCAACTGGGAGCACGGTGGACACTGACTGCTGAAGGTGATATATACCTTTCTCTTTCTTTTCTTATTAATTTTTGTTATATAGCGGTCACAGATTATATACCACTTTATCCAAATCTGCCAGTCCCACTGTAACAGATGTTGTTTCTTCAGCAAATGTTACAGTTGTTTAACCACCAAATCCACGGACCAAAATTTTTTTCCCCTTTCCAACACACCTGTTCCCCTTTCCAACAGCATCTGTCCTTTTTCAACTCATTTTGGGATATGACCAAAAGTGCAACTGTGCAGGGACACCGTACTCAACGCCATCTCAGCACAGCAGCCATCCCTCGGTCCCTCCGATGTGGACAAGTAAAAGACCATTTCCTCCTATCCATGACAAAGTGTTGAGATTCACTCTGTGCAGCACTGGTGTTTAGTGGAAAAGTAGATCTAAGATTGCGTACCACATTCTGCAGATACTCCTGTATACGTGCGTCTATTTCTATGGCAGGAATTAGTTCGCCAAATTTTGTCTTGTACCGGGGATCTAACAGTGTGGCAACCCAGTATTCAGGATTACTTCAAATTCATACAATCCGAGGGTCATGTAGGTAGTGCAGCAAGAAGGCGCTCATGTGTCTTGTGCATCCAGGAGGACCAAGTCCTTGGTGTGTTGGTGGCAGAGAGGTGAGAATCGTGCATCCTTCCTCTGCCCTCTACCCACAACCTCGCACAACCGAAATGTGAGCAAGCTCTCACTCATCTGCTGAGTCTTCCATGCCCATCGCCAGTTCGTCCTCCATTTCTTCATGGGCTCCTGCACTTTCATCAACACTTTTTGCTGATACTATGCGCCCTTGTTAATCCCTCTCCCTCACCATGACTGCCGCATAGGTGCCGCTGACCATCTGGACCTCGTAGATCTTGTTATCCCTTCCGCATATGACTCCTCCTGTACTTCCTCCCCTTCCTCTTGTCCCAACACCTGACTCCGAATAATAATTACAGTGTGCTCCATCATGTAGATGACCAGAATTGTCACGCTGAGAATGACATTGCCAGTGCTAAACATCTTCGTCGACATTTCAAAACTGTGTAGCAGGGTGCATAGGTCCTTGATCTGACACCACTCCAGCAGCGTGATCTGCACCACCTCTGGATCAACTTATCCCAGGCTATATGTCTTACCGTATTTCAGCAGGGCTCTGCGGTGCTGCCACACACGCTGCAACATGTGCAGATTCCAATTCCTGCGTGTCGGAACATCGCATTTCCGGCGTTTAACTGCCAGACCCTAAGACTTCCGGAGTGATGAAAGTTGTTGAGCTGCTGTGTGCGCACGATGGAAGTGAGCACATAGCGAGCGTGCCCGCTGCACAAGGCCATGTAGGCCGTGATGGTGTTTTAAAAATTGCTGGAGAATTCGGATCAACACGTGAGCCATAAAAGGCACGTGTGTCACATTGCCCTGAGGATGGCCCGCAGCCAGGTTTGCATCATTGCCGCACACGGCTGTTAAGTCACCAACGGAGTCCGCTCCGTCAATTTGTACTCCGGTCGCCAGGTGACAACGTGTTCCTTTCATGAATAGTGCTGATGATGGGAGAGTAGTCGATGCCAGCGGCGCAGGTGGACGCAGGTTATGCTCACCCACTGGGCTGCATTACCTTGACAGATGCAGAATCTCTGGCTGAATGTAGCTGGTGGGTATCTCACAGATGAAATACCATCATTCAGCTACAACCAATGGGAAGACACCACACCCTTTTTTATGCCCATCCTGTCTGCAGACCACTGCCAGACATAGCTATGAACCTCTGGTTAATTTTACCCCCAGTTCAGTTTTATGATTTTGTGTGCTTGTTACCTGACTACTTTTCCTGCTTGCTGTTTATGTACCTTGTTGGCCGATACGCATTTCACCTCTGCTTGTTTTCTGATTAAGTCCTGGCCGTCCCATTCTGTTCCTGTTCCTCAATTAATGTTTTGACCCTGCCTGACTACTATTCTCTGTAATAGCGGTGTGACTCACATTTCCCATACATTTCAAAGTAAAACTTTGACCGCCTGATGGCATTGAGCTCTGCTGCCAGCATAGTAAGGAGGTGTGTGGTAGTCCTTGTGCGCAGTTGCAAGGAAGGGTGGCCTGACCACACAGGGTTTGCGCAAAGGTAGAGGACCCACACGAGGTTGAAGAGGCAGAAGCAGTGTATTAACTTCTACATACAGAACAAGGATTGAAACAACTCGTGGGGACGGCAAGACTTGTACAGCAGACCCTTCTCCATCTCTCACCATAGTTTGCCAGTGCCCAGTCAGTGACATGTAATGACCCTGTCTATGCTTACTGGTCCAAGTATCTGTGTTGAAATGCACCCTGTCGCACACAGATTTTCTCAAGGAAGTGGTGATGTTGTGTGCGACATGCCGGTGTAGCGCGGGCATGCTTTTCTTGGAGAAGCAGTGGTGATTGGGCATCTGGTACTGGGGCACAGCGACAGACATAAGGTCTGTAAAATCCTGTGTGTCCACTACGCGTAAAGGCAGCATTTCGGTAGCCAACAGCTTACAGAGGGATAGAGTCAACCACTTAGCTTTGTCATGGGTCGCAGTAAGTGGCCTTTTATTTGACCACATCTGAGGGACAGAGATCTGGCTGCTGTCTGTAGACGGTGTTGAGTAGGGTGTCCCTGGAAAAATGCAGGTTTGTGAGAAAAGTGCAGGCGGAGACATGATGTTGGCTTCATCTTGCCTTCAGATCTGTTCATCTTGTATCATTTTTAAAAAACACAGCAAGCAAGGGTTACTCCAAGCGGAGTCTCCCTTTTTTTCCAAAAATTGGGCCCCACACAGACACCTTATCAGTGGCAGCACTTGTGCCCTAGTTGCAAACAGGATGTTTTGATTTGCATCAAGCACATTCCAAATCCACAAGCATTTACTCTCCCCAGGATGACACAGGGGTAGTAAATTCCTTCTGGATCCATGACTTGTTCATTTTGATGAACGTCAGTCTGTCCACATTGTCACTGGACAGACGCGTGCGCTTATCTGTCAGCACACACCCAGCAGCACTGAAGACACGTTCAGAGACAACGCTGGCAGCTGGACACGACAAAATCTTCGAGGCGTAACTGGAGAGCTCTTGACATTTTTCTAGATTTGAAGCACAAAAGGAGCAAGGCTCCATTTGCAAAGTCATTGCATCGATGTTCATTTGGAGATACTCCTGTATCATCCTCTCCATCCGTTGACTATGTGTCAGACTTGTTGTCTCTGGTGGCCTTGCAAAGGAGGGTCTAAAAAAATTATGAAAAGATTCCATAAAATTGCTGTTACCAGCACCAGATACGGTCCTACTGGTACGGGTAGACTGTTGAAGATGACGAGGCCGTCCCATGTTTGTCAAGTTACAACTGGGAGAATCACTCCCTTCACCTGCACGGTTGTTTGGTGGAAAAGCCGAGCTAAGATCGAGTAACAGCTTCTGCTGATACTCCTGCATACGTGCGTCCCTTTCTATGGGTGGAATTATGTCACAAAATTTGGACTTGTCCCGGGGATCTAATAGTGTGGCAAGCCAGTAGTCATCATCACTTCTAATTTTGACAATACGAGGGTCATGTTGGAGGTAGTGCAACAAGAAGGCACTCATGTGTCTTGCGCAGCCATGCGCACCAAGTCCACGCTGTGTTTGTGGCATAGAGGTGCTAACCGTTCTTTCTTCCTCTGTCATCTCCCCCCAACCTCTTTCAACTGAAATTTGACCAAGGTCCCCCTCATCTGCTGAGTCTTCCATGTCCATGGACAGTTCGTCCTCCATATCTTCATGTCCTCCTGCACCTTCCTCAACATCTCACCTGCTACCATGCGCCCTTGTTGATCCCTGTCCCCCATGGTCCCATGCCTGCCGCGTTGGTGATGATGAACGTCTGGACCTTGGTGATGTTGTTGTGTCTTGCGCATATGAATCCTCCTGTAGTTCCTCCCCTTCCTGTTGTCCCACCCCCTGACTACGAATAGTGTTTAGCGTGTGCTCCAGCATGTAAATGACTGTAATCGTCATGCTGATAATGGCATTGTCAGCGCTAAACATATTCGTCGCCATGTCGAAACTGTGCAGAAGGGTGCATAGGTCCTTGATCTGAGATCACTCCATCAGGGTGATCTGCCCCACTTCTGCATCTCGTTGGCCCAGGCTATACATCATGACGTATTGCACCAGGGCTCGCCGGTGCTGCCACAGTCGCTGTAACATGTGGAGAGTTGAATTCCAGCGTGTCGCCACATCGCATTTCAGGCGATGAACCGGCAGGCCGAAAGACTTCTGGAGCGATGCAAGTCGCTCAGGTGCGGCGGTTGAACGGCGGAAGTGAGCACTGCAGACACTTTCCGTGCCCTGGTCAGAAGGCCATCTAGGCCGGGATAGTGTGTTAAAAATTGCTGGACAACAAGGTTAAACACGTGAGCCATACAAGGCACGTGTGTCACCTTGCCCAGGCGAAGGGCCGCACCCAGGTTTGCAGCATTGTCGCACACGGCCTTACCAGGCTGCAGGTTGAGTGGAGACAACCATTTATCAAAATCAGTCTCCAGAGCTGCCCACAACTCAGTCGCTGTGTGACTCCTATTTCAAAGACATGTCAAGCTAAAGACCGCCTGATGCCGTTGCGCTCTGCTACCAGCATAGTAATGAGGGGTTCCTTCTGCGCAGTGAGAACGCTGGTGGCCTGACCAGGCAGGCTTGGGGCGGAGGTGGAGGACCCAGATGAGGTGGAGGATGCAGAAGCAGTGGCGGAACTTGGACAGACAGAGGATTGACACACAAGTCGTGGGGACGGCAAGACTTGTGCAGCAGACCCTTCACCATCTATCACCATAGTTACCCAGTGGCCAGTCAGCGACATGTAACGTCCCTGTCCATGCTTACTGGTCCAAGTATCGGTGGTGAAATGCACCCGTTCACACACAGAGTTTCTCAAGGAAGCGGTGATGTTGTGTGCGACATGCTGGTGTAGCGCGGGCACACCTTTCTTAGAGAAGTAGTGGCGACTAGGCATCTGGTACTGGGGCACAGCGACAGACATAAGGTCTCTAAAATCCTGTGTGTCCACTAGGCGGAAAGGCAGCATTTCTGTAGTCAACAGCTTACAGAGGGATAGAGTCAACCTCTTCGCTTTGTCATGGGTCGCAGGAAGTGGCCTTTTATTTGACCACATCTGAGGGACAGAGATCTGGCTGCTGTGTGTAGACGGTGTTGAGTCGGGTGTCCCTGGAAAAATGCAGCTTTGTGAGGAAAGTGCAGGCGGAGACATGATGTTGCCTTCATCCAAAGTTGGTGCTATCGATGTCTGAGAGAGCTGTACACACTCACTTGTTTCCCCTTCCAAACCAACTGACGACCTACCAAGCAAACTGCCTGTTGCGGTTACAGTGGTGGAAGTTGTGGGTGGAAAAACAGGTGTGACAGCTGTCCCCACAGTCCTAGAAGATGACGAGCGCGCGGATGCACTGGAAGGGGCAGGCGGTGGATGGTTCGCTCCGCTAGGCCGCATTGCAGCACGGTGAGCTTCCCATCGGGCCATATGATATTTATTCATGTGACGATTCATGGAAGAAGTTGTCAAACTGCTGAGGTTTTGACCTCTACTAAGAGAACCATGACAAATTTTACAGATCACATAATTTGGGCGATCTTTTTCTATGTCAAAAAAGGACCTGGCTAGGCAAGGCTTAGAGGCCATGCGACCTGTTGATCCACCCCGAATAATGCTCAGAGGCAGAGTGGTGGCTGAGGATGCAGTTGTAGACGTGCTACCAGTGCTCCGACTGTGTCCAGGAAGGCGCCAGGTTACTTCGACGTCGGTTGCATCCTCCTCCACCGCCTCTGTTGACCTCCTCGAGTGTCTGACTGTGGGTTGACAGTAGGTGTGATCTAGAACTTAATCATCAATTGTTGTGTTTGCACTCCCCTACCCCTCAGACCGAGTTTCTTCTTGCCCTGACCGAATATTTAAGTTGTCATCCCAATCGGGTATCTGCGTCTCATCTTCATCAGTATGTTCCTCATTGCCTATAACCACAGTTGTTGGAAAGGCAGCATTTTGGTAGCCAACAGTTTGCATATGATGAAAGTCAACCTCCAAGCCATTTCATGCCCTTCTAAAAGCATGTAAAACACAGCGAGGGGACTCCAACCACAGTCTCCCTCGTTGCCACTAACTGGGCCACACACACCCCACTTGACTGGCATCGGTTGAGCCCCCTTTTGAAAAAGAAAAAGATGCTTTGCATGAAGCACTCTCAAAAATACGCGTGCCTTTCCCGTCCCCTGGCTGACCCAGGGGAAGAAAAGTCCTCTGAGAGCCATGACTTGTTCATCTTGGTTCTTTTAGAGACACAGCGAGGGGACTCCAACCACAGTCTCCCTCGTTGCCACTAACTGGGCCACACACACCCCACTTGACTGGCATCAGTTGAGCCCCCTTTTGAAAAAGAAAAAGATGCTTTGCATGAAGCACTCTCAAAAATACGCGTGCCTTTCCCGTCCCCTGGCTGACCCAGGGGAAGAAAAGTCCTCTGAGAGCCATGACTTGTTCATCTTGGTTCTTTTAGAGACACAGCGAGGGGACTCCAACCACAGTCTCCCTCGTTGCCACTAACTGGGCCACACACACCCCACTTGACTGGCATCGGTTGACCCCCCCTTTTGACAAAGAAAAAGATGCTTTGCATGAAGCACTCTCAAAAATACGCGTGCCTTTCCCGTCCCCTGGCTGACCCAGGGGAAGAAAAGTCCTCTGAGAGCCATGACTTGTTCATCTTGGTTCTTTTAGAGACACAGCGAGGGGACTCCAACCACAGTCTCCCTCGTTGCCACTAACTGGGCCACACACACCCCACTTGACTGGCATCGGTTGAGCCCCCTTTTGAAAAAGAAAAAGATGCTTTGCATGAAGCACTCTCAAAAATACGCGTGCCTTTCCCGTCCCCTGGCTGACCCAGGGGAAGAAAAGTCCTCTGAGAGCCATGACTTGTTCATCTTGGTTCTTTTAGAGACACAGCGAGGGGACTCCAACCACAGTCTCCCTCGTTGCCACTAACTGGGCCACACACACCCCACTTGACTGGCATCGGTTGAGCCCCCTTTTGAAAAAGAAAAAGATGCTTTGCATGAAGCACTCTCAAAAATACGCGTGCCTTTCCCGTCCCCTGGCTGACCCAGGGGAAGAAAAGTCCTCTGAGAGCCATGACTTGTTCATCTTGGTTCTTTTAGAGACACAGCGAGGGGACTCCAACCACAGTCTCCCTCGTTGCCACTAACTGGGCCACACACACCCCACTTGACTGGCATCGGTTGACCCCCCCTTTTGACAAAGAAAAAGATGCTTTGCATGAAGCACTCTCAAAAATACGCGTGCCTTTCCCGTCCCCTGGCTGACCCAGGGGAAGAAAAGTCCTCTGAGAGCCATGACTTGTTCATCTTGGTTCTTTTAGAGACACAGCGAGGGGACTCCAACCACAGTCTCCCTCGTTGCCACTAACTGGGCCACACACACCCCACTTGACTGGCATCGGTTGAGCCCCCTTTTGAAAAAGAAAAAGATGCTTTGCATGAAGCACTCTCAAAAATACGCGTGCCTTTCCCGTCCCCTGGCTGACCCAGGGGAAGAAAAGTCCTCTGAGAGCCATGACTTGTTCATCTTGGTTCTTTTAGAGACACAGCGAGGGGACTCCAACCACAGTCTCCCTCGTTGCCACTAACTGGGCCACACACACCCCACTTGACTGGCATCGGTTGAGCCCCCTTTTGAAAAAGAAAAAGATGCTTTGCATGAAGCACTCTCAAAAATACGCGTGCCTTTCCCGTCCCCTGGCTGACCCAGGGGAAGAAAAGTCCTCTGAGAGCCATGACTTGTTCATCTTGGTTCTTTTAGAGACACAGCGAGGGGACTCCAACCACAGTCTCCCTCGTTGCCACTAACTGGGCCACACACACCCCACTTGACTGGCATCGGTTGACCCCCCCTTTTGACAAAGAAAAAGATGCTTTGCATGAAGCACTCTCAAAAATACGCGTGCCTTTCCCGTCCCCTGGCTGACCCAGGGGAAGAAAAGTCCTCTGAGAGCCATGACTTGTTCATCTTGGTTCTTTTAGAGACACAGCGAGGGGACTCCAACCACAGTCTCCCTCGTTGCCACTAACTGGGCCACACACACCCCACTTGACTGGCATCGGTTGAGCCCCCTTTTGAAAAAGAAAAAGATGCTTTGCATGAAGCACTCTCAAAAATACGCGTGCCTTTCCCGTCCCCTGGCTGACCCAGGGGAAGAAAAGTCCTCTGAGAGCCATGACTTGTTCATCTTGGTTCTTTTAGAGACACAGCGAGGGGACTCCAACCACAGTCTCCCTCGTTGCCACTAACTGGGCCACACACACCCCACTTGACTGGCATCGGTTGAGCCCCCCTTTTGACAAAGAAAAAGATGCTTTGCATGAAGCACTCTCAAAAATACGCGTGCCTTTCCCGTCCCCTGGCTGACCCAGGGGAAGAAAAGTCCTCTGAGAGCCATGACTTGTTCATTTTGGTTCTTTTAGAGACACAGCGAGGGGACTCCAACCACAGTCTCCCTCGTTGCCACTAACTGGGCCACACACACCCCACTTGACTGGCATCGGTTGACCCCCCCTTTTGACAAAGAAAAAGATGCTTTTCATGAAGCACTCTCAAAAATACGCGTGCCTTTCCCGTCCCCTGGCTGACCCAGGGGAAGAAAAGTCCTCTGAGAGCCATGACTTGTTCATCTTGGTTCTTTTAGAGACACAGCGAGGGGACTCCAACCACAGTCTCCCTCGTTGCCACTAACTGTGCCACACACACCCCACTTGACTGGCATCGGTTGAGCCCCCTTTTGAAAAAGAAAAAGATGCTTTGCATGAAGCACTCTCAAAAATACGCGTGCCTTTCCCGTCCCCTGGCTGACCCAGGGGAAGAAAAGTCCTCTGAGAGCCATGACTTGTTCATCTTGGTTCTTTTAGAGACACAGCGAGGGGACTCCAACCACAGTCTCCCTCGTTGCCACTAACTGGGCCACACACACCCCACTTGACTGGCATCGGTTGACCCCCCCTTTTGACAAAGAAAAAGATGCTTTGCATGAAGCACTCTCAAAAATACGCGTGCCTTTCCCGTCCCCTGGCTGACCCAGGGGAAGAAAAGTCCTCTGAGAGCCATGACTTGTTCATCTTGGTTCTTTTAGAGACACAGCGAGGGGACTCCAACCACAGTCTCCCTCGTTGCCACTAACTGGGCCACACACACCCCACTTGACTAGCATCGGTTGAGCCCCCCTTTTGACAAAGAAAAAGATGCTTTGCATGAAGCACTCTCAAAAATACGCGTGCCTTTCCCGTCCCCTGGCTGACCCAGGGGAAGAAAAGTCCTCTGAGAGCCATGACTTGTTCATCTTGGTTCTTTTAGAGACACAGCGAGGGGACTCCAACCACAGTCTCCCTCGTTGCCACTAACTGGGCCACACACACCCCACTTGACTGGCATCGGTTGACCCCCCCTTTTGACAAAGAAAAAGATGCTTTGCATGAAGCACTCTCAAAAATACGCGTGCCTTTCCCGTCCCCTGGCTGACCCAGGGGAAGAAAAGTCCTCTGAGAGCCATGACTTGTTCATCTTGGTTCTTTTAGAGACACAGCGAGGGGACTCCAACCACAGTCTCCCTCGTTGCCACTAACTGGGCCACACACACCCCACTTGACTGGCATCGGTTGAGCCCCCTTTTGAAAAAGAAAAAGATGCTTTGCATGAAGCACTCTCAAAAATACGCGTGCCTTTCCCGTCCCCTGGCTGACCCAGGGGAAGAAAAGTCCTCTGAGAGCCATGACTTGTTCATCTTGGTTCTTTTAGAGACACAGCGAGGGGACTCCAACCACAGTCTCCCTCGTTGCCACTAACTGGGCCACACACACCCCACTTGACTGGCATCGGTTGAGCCCCCCTTTTGACAAAGAAAAAGATGCTTTGCATGAAGCACTCTCAAAAATACGCGTGCCTTTCCCGTCCCCTGGCTGACCCAGGGGAAGAAAAGTCCTCTGAGAGCCATGACTTGTTCATCTTGGTTCTTTTAGAGACACAGCGAGGGGACTCCAACCACAGTCTCCCTCGTTGCCACTAACTGGGCCACACACACCCCACTTGACTGGCATCGGTTGACCCCCCCTTTTGACAAAGAAAAAGATGCTTTGCATGAAGCACTCTCAAAAATACGCGTGCCTTTCCCGTCCCCTGGCTGACCCAGGGGAAGAAAAGTCCTCTGAGAGCCATGACTTGTTCATCTTGGTTCTTTTAGAGACACAGCGAGGGGACTCCAACCACAGTCTCCCTCGTTGCCACTAACTGGGCCACACACACCCCACTTGACTGGCATCGGTTGAGCCCCCTTTTGAAAAAGAAAAAGATGCTTTGCATGAAGCACTCTCAAAAATACGCGTGCCTTTCCCGTCCCCTGGCTGACCCAGGGGAAGAAAAGTCCTCTGAGAGCCATGACTTGTTCATCTTGGTTCTTTTAGAGACACAGCGAGGGGACTCCAACCACAGTCTCCCTCGTTGCCACTAACTGGGCCACACACACCCCACTTGACTGGCATCGGTTGAGCCCCCCTTTTGACAAAGAAAAAGATGCTTTGCATGAAGCACTCTCAAAAATACGCGTGCCTTTCCCGTCCCCTGGCTGACCCAGGGGAAGAAAAGTCCTCTGAGAGCCATGACTTGTTCATCTTGGTTCTTTTAGAGACACAGCGAGGGGACTCCAACCACAGTCTCCCTCGTTGCCACTAACTGGGCCACACACACCCCACTTGACTGGCATCGGTTGACCCCCCCTTTTGACAAAGAAAAAGATGCTTTGCATGAAGCACTCTCAAAAATACGCGTGCCTTTCCCGTCCCCTGGCTGACCCAGGGGAAGAAAAGTCCTCTGAGAGCCATGACTTGTTCATCTTGGTTCTTTTAGAGACACAGCGAGGGGACTCCAACCACAGTCTCCCTCGTTGCCACTAACTGGGCCACACACACCCCACTTGACTGGCATCGGTTGAGCCCCCTTTTGAAAAAGAAAAATATGCTTTGCATGAAGCACTCTCAAAAATACGCGTGCCTTTCCCGTCCCCTGGCTGACCCAGGGGAAGAAAAGTCCTCTGAGAGCCAGGTCCACATTGTCAGTGGACAGACACGTGTGCTTATCTGCCAGCAGACCCCCAGCAGCACTGAAGACAGGTTCCGAGAGAACGCTGGCTGCAGGACACGACAAGATCCTCAAGGCGTACGTGGCGAGCTCAGGCAATTTATCCAGATTGGAAGCCTAAAATGAGCAGGGCTCAAGTTGCACAATAATGGAATCGATGTTTCTTTGCATATACTCATATATCTGTGTGTCTCCCTCTTTTTCCTTGTCCAGCTGTTTTGTTTTCACATGAGTATATGTCCTTGTCACTTTCCCATGTGTTTGTGTTATGTTGTGAGTTGTTTGTCACCTTTTGGACACCTTTCAGGGTGTTTTCTAGGTGTTTTACTGTGTTTGTGATTGCCTGCCATTGTTTCCTATGGGCTCGAGTTCGGTTCGTCGAACGTTCGACGAGCCGAACTCGAGCCAGACCCCCCGTTCGGCGAACCGCCTCGAGCCGAACCGGGACCGGTTCGCTCATCTCTACTTACCAGCGATCCCAACAACGATAGGGATCGCTGGTAAGTTGCTAGGAGGTTGCTGGTGAGATGTCACACTGCGACGCTCCAGCGATCCCACCAGCAACCTGACCTGGCAGGGATTGCTGGAGCATCGCTACACGAGTTGCTGGTGAGCTCACCAGCAACCAGTGACCAGCCACACGTGCAGAGAGCAGGGAGCAGCGCACACTGAGCGCTGGCTCCCTGCTCTCCTAGTTACAGCACACATCGGGTTAATTACCCGATGTGTGCTGCAGCTACATGTGCACAGAGCAGGGAGCAGCGCACAATGCTTAGCGCTGGCTCCTTGCTCTCCTAGCTACAGCACACATCGGGTTAATTAACCCGATGTGTCCTGCAGCTACATGTGCACAGAGCAGGAGCCGGCACTGACAGTGAGAGCGGCTGAGGCTGGTAACAAAGGTAAATATCGGGTAACCAAGGACAGGGCTTCTTGGTTACCCGATGTTTACATTGGTTACCAGCCTCCGCAGAAGCCGGCTCCTGCTGCCTGCACATTTAGTTGTTGCTGTTTCGCTGTCACACACAGCGATCTGTGCTTCACAGCGGGAGAGCAACAACTAAAAAATGGCCCAGGACATTCAGCAACAACCAACGACCTCACAGCAGGGGCCAGGTTGTTGCTGGATGTCACACACAGCAACATCGCTAGCAACGTCACAAAAGTTGTTCGTTAGCAGCGATGTTGCTAGCGATGTTGCTTAGTGTGACGGGGCCTTTAGAGTGTAGGAGGAAACACACGCAAACACAGAGAGACTATGCAAACTCCTTACAGATGTTAATCTTGATAGGATTTGAATCGTAGGACCACAGCGCTGCAAGACTGCAGTGCTAACCACTGAGCTATTGTGCTGCCCATAATAACGACTTAATGCAAGTCAATTTGAAACCTGAGCATTTTTCTTGAATTTTTAGGTAGCATAAAAGAGAAGCACAGTGGACATGAGATTCCTATAAATCCCATCCACTTTGCTGGCACGGTAAAATACATGATTTTTTGACATAGAAATCAAAAATGTTATAAAAGCACATAGTGGGCACATAGCCCCAATGTTTTAGCAAAAAAATCCTACCAACTTTGTGGGCACAGTTTTATCGAGAGGGTCTTTTCTGTTCCTCACAACTGTGCCCCACAAAACAAGGTTGTCTGAGTTTGTTATGTAAAGTCATTGCTGGTCATACAGAGCCCTGACCTCATTCCCTATGAAAAAACATTTGAGATGAACTAGAACAGAAATTGTAAGCCAAGCCCTCTCATTCATAATGAGTGTCTGGCCTCACAAATGCTCTTCCCAGAAGATGAAAGCTGCTTTAGCTGCAGAGAAGGGACCACCTCATTAATAATGCCTATGAATTTTGTCACGCTAGGTTTGGGGGTGTACCAAGTGAATGGCGAATGGGAAGGGGAACCCTGCATCTAGGGAAGGGGGACATGATGACCCCTGACCAAACCTGCCCTTGGTCCCTGGGAACCCTCACTATCCTAGATGGCTTCCAGCCCAATGCGCCAAGATTCTCAGGACCGGAATGCCGGTGAGTGTGGATGACGTCAGTCCCGTCATGCACCGCGGCTAGAGAAGGAGAACAAAGATGGCCGAAAGAGGCGGCTCCGGCACCGGACAACGGAGATGACTATTATTCCCTCATCCACCGCAGTGCGACCGTTAAGTATTATAAAGTGTTTTTTATGTTGTCACAGCGGCCTGGGCTCTTATATACAGCATGTTAGAATGCTGTATATAAGAGCCCACTGGTGGTGGCCGCAGCTTATAGTCCAAAAAAGTGGTGACAGGTTCCCTTTAACTGCTCAATAAAAGTTCTCGAGCTCTTAGGGTACCGTCACACTTTAGCGATGCAGCAGCGATCCCACCAGCGATCTGACCTGGTCAGGATCGCTGCTGCGTGACTACATAGTCGCTGGTGAGCTGTCAAACAGGCAGATCTCACCAGGGACCAGTGACCAGCCCCCAGCCAGCAGCGACGTGCAAGCTACGCTGCGCTTGCACGGAGCCGGCGTCTGGAAGCTGCGGACACTGGTAACTAAGGTAAACATCGGGTATGGTTACCCGATGTTTACCTTAGTTACCAGTGCACACCGCTTAGCTTAGCGTGTGCAGGGAGCAGGAGCTGGCACTGGCAGCGTGAGAGCTGTGGAGGCTGGTAACGAAGGTAAATATCGAGTAACCACGTTGGTTACCCGATATTTACCTTGGTTACAGCTTACCGCAGGCTGTCAGACGCCGGCTCCTGCTCCCTGCACATTCAGGATTGTTGCTCTCTCGCTGTCACACACAGCGATGTGTGCTTATCAGCGGGAGAGCAACAATAAAAAAAACGAACCAGAGCTGTGTGTAACGAGCAGCGATCTCACAGCAGGGGCCAGATCGCTGCTCAGTGTCACACACAGCGAGATCGCTAATGAGGTCACAAAAAACGTGACTCAGCAGCGATCTCAGTAGCGATCTCGCTGTGTGAAGTACCCCTTAGTTACAAGGAGCTATCACTTGTTCTAGTGTGTTTTACTTATTTTATTGTGTTCTGTAATAGTATAGCTGTAATAATTATGATGAAAATAATTTTGAGATCATTTTTCATATAATTACACTGGAGCTGTTCCATTATCTGGTTTTTAATCATAATTTATAGCAGTCATGGAACAGTTGGTCTTTATGGTTTAACTTTATAACACGTGAAAATAAATTTACAAAGAGTCACTTGTTTTATTAGCTTTATCTATTCAAGCCCTGTGCATGGATTAGGACAAATCCTATAGATAGAAACCAAATGTTCACACTAATTAACTGCACCAGCAGTAATGATGGAGATTAGGTCAATTTATGGTTTGTACCATTCACTGACCTATCTGAAATGACCTTGTTTGCTCTGGAAGCTTTAATCATAAACCTGACAAGACTACTTTCAACACTGTGACCTAGCCTTGACTCATATATACAACTATACAAAGACTCTTCTCAGCTAAGAAATGTAACTACTATGTTAAAGCTGTGTTCCTTTATGTTTTCTACAATATACCGTATAATAAAATTACTGAAAACATCCATTGTCTTATAACGGACTAGGGGAGATTTATAAATTGTGTCCTTACATGCATCAATTTATGAAAGAGCAGTAACACAAATTGTATCACAATAGTCAAAACGGCACGTATGGCATAATATATTCCGTACGTCTTTCTGTGGATGTTCACCTTTATTTCTATATGGTTTTTACCTTTTTTCAAAGGTATATATGAGAAGGCTACAAATTTTCCCACTGCCTAGACAGTTTCATATGTTGCACATAGACTTCTTATGTAAAAAAAAACAAAACATACACCATGTGGTATTTGCATTGTATGACTTGTCTTAAGCCAGCCATACACATTAGATGGCTGTCGGCTGAACGATGCTTCGGCCGATCGTTCAGCTGACAGCCATTGTGGGCGTTGCTCCCATACATAGAAGTCCTCGCTCAGCTGAGCGCTCCTGTGCACCTTTTGAGACACCAACAGACATCTTTGATGGTGGCTTACCTCCATGAGAATAAATCGATCAGCATCTCCTCAATGATAGACATCTCCCTCATCAATTAGTTGGCCGGCGCCTTCATAGATATTATGTCAACACCAAACCCATCAATATTGGCAGGTTTGGCCATTGTTAGTCTCATGTGCATAGAAGTCCTCACTCAGATGGGCGCTCCTGTGCTCCTTTTGAGAAATCTGCCAACAGACATCTCTGATGGTGGCTTACCTATGTGAGAACAAATTGATCATCATCTCCCTCAACGATAGACATCTCCCTCACCAATAAGTTGGCCAGCGCTTTCATAGATATTGTGTCGACATGAAATCCCTCAATATGAGCAGGTTCAGCCATTACTAGTTTAATTGTGTCAACATGAAACCCATCAATATTGGCAGATGTGGCCATTGCTAGTATAATGTGCATGGAGGCCTTTAGGCATACTACCCAAAGGAAGGATGGAACTAAACCAATAGTAGTAGAGTGGCATGTTAACTCAGTGGATAGCACTTTAGTCTTGCAGCGCTGGGTTCCTGGGTTCATCCCACCAAGTATAACATCTGCAAGGAGTTTGTATGTTCTCCCCATGTTTGCTTGGGTTCCCTCTGGTTTTCTGCCACATTCCAAAGACATACAGATAGAGAATTTAGATTGTGAGCCCCTATGGGGACAGTTTTGCTGATGTATGTAAGCGCTGTGGAATATGTTGTTGCTATATAAAAATAAAGATTATTATTATAGCAGAAATCTAAGGCAATATTTTACTTATTGCTCATATTTTATACTTGATCTTTTTTGGAATTATGCATATTTAAACAAAAAACCCCGAAAGGTTGAAATACAGTATTATGGTCTTCAATGGATGGTAAATATAACTAGAGATGACCGAACCGAGGTCTGGTTCGAGTTTGGTTCGGCGAACCGGTTCGGCGAACCACTCAAACCCATAGGAAACAATGGGAGGCAATCACATACACATAAAAATGCATAATAAATGTACACATACAGTTAATAAACATTGCCATAACACTTACCTGTTCCTGGGATGCGTCCTGCACTCTGTCTCCTGTAGCTTTTCCATCGGTAATCGCTGCGTCCTCCGGGAACACCAGCAGTGATGCAGGACCTATCGTGACGTCAAAATAGCCATGTGACCAGTCACGTGTCTATTATCTCATTGGCTACAGACTGGTCACATGACTATGACGCGTCATGCTAGGACCTGTCATTGCATCTCTCTGTTACACGGTGCACGTTTGTGTATCGCCGTATACCGGCGACATGCTCTAGCACACGGTCGACTCCCCGCTCTGCTTCCCCGTTCCCTTAAGGTACCGTCACACTAAGCGACGCTCCAGCGATCCCACCAGCAACCTGACCTGGCAGGGATCGCTGGAGCGTCGCTACACGGGTTGCTGGTGAGCTGTCACACAGGCAGATCTCATCAGCAACCAGTGACCAGCCCCCAGCCAGCAGCACGCGTGGAAGCGATGCTGCGCCTGGTAACTAAGGTAAATATCGGGTAACCAACCCGATATTTACCTTGGTTACCAGCGCACACCGCTTAGCGCTGGCTCCCTGCACTCCTAGCCAGAGTACACATCGGGTTAATTACCCGATGTGTAGTCTGGCTATGTGTGCAGGGAGCTGGCACTGACAGCGTGAGAGCGGCGGATGCTGGTAACGAAGGTAAATATCGGGTAACCAAGGAAAGGGCTTCTTGGTTACCCGATGTTTACCGTAGTTACCAGCGTCCGCAGAAGCCGGTCAATAACGGAGATCACCGTTGCCATAGCAATGCGCTTGGTAGCGGTGATGGTGAGGTCCCGCTACCAGCACGCAGCAGCACCGGAATCACGTGATCAGAGCAGAGTTGCTATGGCAACCCGTGCCACCGCTTACAGCCGGGAGCCTGTGATCACTCTCACAAATTGATTTCTGCACGGGAGCACATCGCCCTTTCTCCCATGCAGCTGTGCTGTCTGATGTAGTAGAGCTGCATGTGTTGAAGGAGAAAGAAGACAGAAGAGCAGGATCGTGGAGGGCTGAGAGGGGGTAATAAAGATGGAGTCTCTAATGTGTCTGTGTATTTATTTCTATTAAAGTATTTTTTCTCTGTGTGGTGTTTTTTTTTTAACCCTTTATTGGAGATTCTTAATGGCCGGGTCAAACTTGCCTGACATTAAGAATTTCTGACTTAATACTAGCTAGTAAAACAAAGCTAGTATTAACTCATTATTACCCAGCAAGCCACCCGGCTTCAGGGCTGCTGGAAGAGTTGGATGCAGCACCAAATGATGGCGCTTCTATGAGAGTGCCATTTTCTGGGGCGGCTGCAGACTGCAATTCGCAGCATAGGGGCCCAGAAACCTGGGCTAACCTGTGCTGCGGATCCAATACCCAGCTGCCTAGCTGTACCCGGCAGGACACAAAAATGGGGAGAAGCTCACGTCGTTTTGTTTTTTTTAATTATTTCATAAAATTCATGAATTAAGTAAAAAAAGGGCTTCCCTATACTTGTAGTTCCCAGCCGGGTACATATAGGCAGCTGGGAGTTGGGGGCAGCCGTACCTGCCTGCTGTACCTGGCTAGCATACAAAAATATGGCGAAGCTCACGTCATTTTTTTTGTAGTTTTTTGGCAAAAAAAATAAAAAATGCTTCCCTGGATTTTCTATTGCCAGTGAAGGTAACACCAAGCAGTGCTGGTTGGCAGCCAGTAGCTGATTGGATTACCCTTAGCTAGCAATACAAAAAATGCAGCGGGAGCCCATATATATTTTTTTTAATTATTTATTTAAATAACTAAAAACAAAAAGGGCTTCCCTGTATTTTGATTGCCTGACATCACAGTGCTGTAAAAATTATTCTTTAAAAAAGAATGACGTAGCGCTCCGCGGTATTTTTGATTCTCAGTGCAGATAAAGCAGACAGCTATGGGTTGCCACCCCCATCTGCCTGGCGTTACCTTGGCTAGCAATCAAAATACAGGAAAGACCATTAATTTTTTTTATTTACAAAAATAGTTAAAAAAAAATGACGTTGGATCCCCCCATTTTTGATAGCCAGCTAGGGTAAAGCAGACGGCTGTAGCCTGAAAACCACAGCTGGCAGCTTTACCGTGGTTGGGGATCCAATGTGGAGGTAATCCTAGGCTCTTTTTTATAATTATTTTATAAATATTAATAATTACACAATAAAAGTAGGGTCCCCCCCAAATTGGATCACCAGCCAAGGTAAAGCGGACAGCTGTGGTCTGGTATTCTCAGTGTGGTCCATAGTTATTGGTCCTTCACAGCCTTAAAATAGCAGGCCACAGGCGCCCCAGAATTGGCGCATCCACTAGATGTGCCAATCCTGGCGCTTCACCCCAGCTCATGCTGTGCCCTGGTGCGGTGGCAAACGGGGTAATAAATGGGGTTGATACTAACTGTAAAGTCACCTGACATCAAGCCCAGCAGTTTGTGATGTCATGGCGTCTATCAGATACCCGACATCACAAAAAAATCGACGAAAAAAAATGTATTTGAAAAAACACTCCCCAAAAGATTCCCTCTTTCACCAATTTATTGTAAGGAAAAAAAATAAGGGGGTCCCACGATGACTCTGGACCGTCTAGAATATGAGGGGACACGCTTAGGAAACGTATCCCCCATTTTCTAGGAGTGCAGACCCTCAATGTGAGGAGTGTGGGTGCAATGAATCTGCACCTATTTTCCCCGGGTCCACAGCAGCAGAGTCCATGTCGTAACTGTTGCTACCAAAGCTGCAATGTCCTGCTCATGAGGTAAGGGCATGCCTAATCAGGAGAACTATTCTACATTTCCAAATATTGGTATTTGCTGATATTATTGCTATTCCACCTACTATATATTGGGGATAGGATCTTGGAGATGGAATACCCCTTTAAGTCCAGTTATCCAGCTGAATGAATACTAAACAGAGCTCGCTATTTAGACATGTTTTCTTGTGGCGTATAACGGACTCTCATGTTTGGTAGTCGTTCAGCAGGGCAACAGAAATAGCAAATCCCTCTATTTGTAAATGTAGTATAGCTCTCCTGATCAACTATGTTCCTTACCTCATGAGCAGGGCATTGCCGTAGCTTACAGATGCATGGTTACAGCCACTCACTGTGTCTGAACACAGGAAGCTGAGCTGACAGACGCTCTGTGCATGCGGCAGCGTCTATTGTGAAGGAGGGGGCCGCGGAGGGATCAACGCTGCACAGGTACCGTGGGACACCGGGGAACACCGGTGGGGTCATAGGGGGTGACCTGGCAGGGCCTGGGGAGGAGTTTTCTGTCGCATGTGTCATGGCAAATGCGACAGAAATCAGAGGAGTAGGGTGAATGCGGCCGGTGCGCTGCTGTGCGCGTGCCCATCTTGGATTTTCGGGAGGCGGTCGGGGGGGGCACTTTGGCGACACCGGGGGACCGGAGGGGACTGGGGAGGAGATTTATCTCTCGTCTGACATGTTTGTTCATGCCAGATGGGAGATAAATAATTTTTTTTACCGGCGCTGTCATTTACTGTAACATGATCACTGGTATACAGTGTATACTGGTGATCACGTGAGCGGGGACCGGAAAAATCGGCCTGAATCATGATCTCTAGGGTCTCAGCTACCCCTAAAACCCGGAGATTTTCTGATGCTGGGGTGCGCTATTCACTTATTTCTGCCTGCTGTTTATAAAGGACAGATTAGAATAAGGCTACATTCACACAACCGATCCGTTTTTGCGGTCAGCAAAAAACGGTCTGTTTTTTTCACGGGTGCATCCGTGTGGCATCCATTTCCGTTTCGTATTGTTAGGTCCGGGTGGTGGATCCACTTGGCCGTGCACCCCACCGGAGGCCTGGGTGCACGTTAGCCGGAGCACTAGCAGGGCAGGAACTGCGTCCAACAGGGGACGGGTAGAACAGTCACTGGGGCTTCAGAGTTCCTGGAAACAGTGCAGGAATCCGGCACAGGTGCCGGGTAGGAATGTCAGGCAATAGTACTGATCACAGGACATGGCACAAGGGGGACCTGAGCACCTAGCTTTCAAGACAAGGCTTACAAGACACGTTGATCAGGCCCCGCCCACATGGCAAGGCCAGTCTTATATACCCAGCACAGCCTCATGTCATATCCTGCTGCAGCAGTTCTGGGCCCATAAAACCAGGTGAGTGGGCGCGGCCCGACCCTATACAGAAGCATGAGTCAGACACATGAGACTGGGGACAGGACACAGGAAAGCACGAGCAGGAGCAGCAGCCGTGACCGGTGGACACGTGGACCGGATCAGTGGGTAAGAAGCGGTGCCATGCAGGTGCGACCGGATCAGTGGGTAAGGAGTGGTGCCGTGCAGGTGCGACCGGATCAGTGGGTAAGGAGTGCTGCCGGGATGGTGCAACCGAATCAGTGGGTAAGGAGTGGTGCCATGTAGGTGCGACCGGATCAGTGGGTAAGGAGTGCTGCCGGGTTGGTGAAACCGGATCAGTGGGTAAGGAGCGGTGCCGAGGCATCGGGAGCGTGACACGTATACGGTCCGTATGTCATCCGTTTGTCATCCGTTTGTCATCCGTGTGCCTTCCGTTTTTTTGGCGTACTGCCAAAAAACTGAAGGAGGGAAAATACATAAATTTACCCAGGATCCATAGCTTCATCCTACATGAGGCGGTCACATGTTCACTCCAGTGCCATTTTCTACTGCTTTTCACAGCGTAGAGCGCTCTGGTGATTTTCTAGTGCTTGTACACTTCATATCAGTCTTTTCTGTCATTATAATGGCAGAAAGACACATAATGTCCCACTCTCCTGCATTTTGTAATTTTGCACCCTTTGGTGCCTTTCATGTGCCACTAAGGGGTGCTTAGCCTTGTATTTACCAAAATAAATAAATTTTTTAAAAAAATGACGTGGAGTTCCCCCTATTTCTTTGTCGCTCCATTGGGAGACCCAGACAATTGGGGTGTATAGCTTCTGCCTCCGGAGGCCACACAAAGTATTACACTTTTAAAAAAGTGTAACCCCTCCCCTCTGCCTATACACCCTCCCGTGGATCACGGGCTCCTCAGTTTTATGCTTTGTGTGGAAGGAGGCACACATCCACTCATAGAAAAAAAAAAAGATTTCTCATACATAGTATGACGGATGGAAGAAAAGAGGTCCCCTATGGGGTCCCCGGCATGCTCCCTTCTCACCCCACTATGTCAGCGGTGTTGTTAAGGTTGAGGTACCCATTGCGGGTACAAAGGCTGGAGCCACATGCCGTCTCCTTCACCATCCCTTATGCGGCTCTGGGAGAAGTGGGAGCCTCACCGGTCATTCACCTGCTGAGACCGTGCTCCATCCGCAGCCCCTGGTGGAACCTGCTGGACTGGAGCGGTTCCATCCCCAGGGACCGGGCCCTGCACCTTCAAGGTACTCTGTGTCCCTATGGGGAGACGGTACGGGGAGAGAGGTCGCCTTTCTCCCCAGTAGCGCCGTCCGTTGTTTTTTCATCGGACTTTCGCGCCGGCCGTGCCTGCTTGTCGGGCTCGGCCTTAAATTTAGTCCCCGGCTTCATCGCGGCCTAGTCGCGAAAAATCCCGCCCCCGGGCCTGCTTGTCAGGGGTAAGGGCGGGATTACCGACAGAGGGCTGGAGCATCTTTGCATGTCTCCCCTCCCCTCTCATTGACCACTATGGGGCCTCCAGATTCCCGCCTTTTGCCGGCGCCGCCCATGGCTCCACTCCCCCCTTGAAAGCTCCGGCGGCCATGTTTGGCATTCTGCCGGTGTATTCTGCAGCTGCACAGCTCTACAGCTCCGGGGGACCCACGACAGGGAATCTGGAGGACACCAGCGGTTGGTAAGCCACACCGGTCACCCGGTGCTGGTTCCCCTAAGGTGCCGTGATAGATATATATATATATTATATATATTCGGAACGGCTGTATAACCCTTTCCCATATACCCTCAGTGGTCGCTCTCCTAAGGGACACTTATTGTTTACAGCATGTCGTCCACAAGGAGCAAAGCCCCTAAGGCACAGGTTTTTTTCGCAGCCTGTACCTCTTGTGGGGCTATGTTGCCTGCGGGATCCACCTACCCTCACTGTGATCAATGCTCGACTCCTGCCACGCTTGCTCAGCCGGAGCCTAGGGCACTTGTGGGCCCCTCGGCTCATGTAGATCCCCCTGCTCCTCCTGAGCAGTCTGCAGGGACAGAGTCACCGTCATTGGACTCTTTCGCGGAGAAACTCTCTGTCACTTTCTCAATCCATTGCACAGTCTATGGACAAATGGTCATCTAAGCTCCTTGAGGCTTTGCAGTCCAGACCGGGCCCTTCACAGGCCCCGGCCCCTGTTAGTTTGTCTCCTCCAGGGCCTTCTCGGTCTGCACCGCAGCACGCTCCCAGGATAGCCCCTAGGTCCCAGGCGGAGGACTCCTGCCCGGATCGCAGCCTCAGACCGGCTAAGCGGCCTCGCTGGGACTCTTCCCCGGCCTCCTCACGCTGCTCTGGATCTCAGCTTGAGGACTCTCAGGATGACGAGGCGGACGTGGGAGCTCAGGACTCTGACCCTGACCTCGCCCTCAACCTTGATACCCCTGAGGGGGACGCCTTAGTAAATGATCTTATTTCGTCCATCAACCAGGTGTTGGATCTCTCTCCCCCGCCTCCACCTGTAGAGGAGTCGGCTTCTCAGCAGGAGAAACACCAATTTCGATTCCCCAAACGTACGCGCAATACGTTCTTTGATCACTCTAACTTCAGGGACGCTGTCCAGAAGCCCAGAGCGGTCCCGGACAAGCGTTTTGCTAAAAGGCACTCTGACACGCGTTATCCCTTTCCACCTGAAGTCGTTAAGGGCTGGGCACACTCACCGAAGGTGGATCCGCCAGTCTCTAGATTGGCTGCTAGGTCCGTTGTGTCTGTTGCCGATGGCTCATCCCTGAAGGATGCCACTGACAGACAGATAGAGCTCTTGGTGAAGTCTATTTATGAGGCCACGGGCGCGTCTTTTGCCCCGGCCTTTGCGGCTGTGTGTGCTCTCCAAGCAATCTCGGCATGTCTGACTGAGATTAATGCTGTCACGCGGAATTCTGCTCCGCATGTGTCTTCCTTGACCTCTCAGGCATCAGCATTTTCGTCCTACGCCATGAACGTCGTCCGGGACTCTGATAGCCGTACGGCTGTGGCATCCGCTAACTCCGTGGCAGTCCGCAGGGCCATGTGGCTGCGCGAATGGAAAGCAGACTCTGCTTCCAAAAGGTTCTTAACTGGTTTGCCTTTTTCTGGCGAATGTTTGTTTGGCGAACGGTTGGATGAGATTATTAAGGAATCCTCGGGAAAGGACTCCTCCTTACCCCAGTCCAAACCTAAGAGACCTCAGCAGAGAAAAATCCAATCGAGGTTTCGGTCCTTTCGTCCCTCCGCCAAGCCCCAATCCTCTTCGTCCAACCGGCCGGAGAAAGGCCAGAGGAACTCCTATGCGTGGCGGTCCAAGTCATGCCCCCAAAAGGCCGCAGGAGGCACTGCCTCCAAGATGGCCTCCTCATGACTCTTGGCCTCATCTAGCCACATCCTCGGTCGGTGGCAGGCTCTCCCGCTTTGGCGACGCCTGGTGGCCACACGTTCAAGACCGATGGGTGAGAGACATTCTGCCTCATGGTTACAGGATAGAGTTCAGCTCTCGACCTACGGCTCGTTTTTTCAGAACCTCCCCACCCCCCGCACAGGCCGACGCACTTTTTCAGGCGGTGGACGCTCTAAAGATGGAAGGAGTTGTGATTCTCGTTCCCCTTCAGGAACGTGGTCGCGGATTTTACTCCAACTTGTTCGTGGTGCCAAAAAAGGACGGGTCTTTCTGTCCCGTTCTGGACCTCAAGCTGCTCAACAGACATGTGAGAACCAGACGGTTTCGGATGGAATCTCTCCGCTCGGTCATCGCCTCGATGTCACAAGGAGACTTCCTAGCATCGATCGACATCAAGGATGCTTATCTCCATGTGCCGATCGCACCCAAACATTAACGTTTCCTGCGTTTCGCCATCGGGGACGAACACCTCCAGTTTGTCGCATTGCCCTTCGGCCTGGCGACAGCCCCACGGGTCTACACCAAAGTCATGGCATCCATCGTGGCGGTCCTGCACTCTCAGGGCCCCTCGGTAATCCCATACTTGGACGATCTCCTAGTCAGGGCCTCTTATCGGGTGGCGTGTCAACGAAGTCTTACCGTCACTCTGGCGACTCTCCAGCAGTTCGGGTGGATCATCAATTTCCCGAAATCCAAGTTGACGCCGACCCAATCACTGACTTACCTCGGGATGGAGTTTCATACCCTTCCAGCGTTAGTCAAGCTACCGCGGGACAAACAGCTTTCTCTGCAGGCGGGGGTGCAGTCACTTCTTCGGAGTCAGTCACACCCCTTAAGGTGCCTCATGCACTTCCTGGGGAAGATGGTTGCAGCTATGGAGGCAGTGCCGTTCGCGCAATTCCATCTACGGCCACTCCAATGGGACATTCTTCGCAAATGGGACAAGAGTTCGGCTTCCCTCGACAAGAACATCTCTCTTTCACTTGCAACCAAAACATCACTTCAGTGGTGGCTCCTACCCACATCTCTGTCTCGGGGAAAATCCTTCCTCCCCCCAACCTGGGCCGTGGTCACCACGGACGCAAGCCTGTCAGGTTGGGGAGCGGTTTTTCTCCACCACAGGGCTCAAGGAACCTGGACTCCAATAGAATCGTCCCTTCAGATCAATATTCTGGAGATAAGGGCAGTATATCTAGCCCTATTCGCTTTCCATCGGTGGCTGGAGGGCAGGCAGATCCGAATCCAGTCGGACAACGCCACTGCCGTCGCCTACATCAACCACCAAGGCGGCACTCGCAGTCGTCAAGCCTTCCAGGAAGTCGGGCGGATTCTGCAGTGGGTGGAAGTCACAGGCTCCACCATCTCCGCAGTTCACATCCCGGGCGTGGAAAACTGGGAAGCAGATTTTCTCAGTCGTCAGGGCATGGACGCGGGGGAATGGTCTCTTCACCCAGACGTGTTTCGAGAGATCTGTCGCCGCTGGGGAACGCCGGGCGTCGATCTCATGGCGTCACGACACAACAACAAGGTCCCGGCCTTCATGGCACGGTCTCAGGATCACAGAGCTCTGGCAGCGGACGCTCTGGTCCAGGATTGGTCGCAGTTTCGACTGCCATATGTGTTTCCCCCTCTGGCGATGCTGCCCAGAGTAATACGCAAGATCCGGTCCGACTGCCGTCGCGCCATTCTCGCCGCTCCAGACTGGCCGAGGTGGTCGTGGTATCCGGATCTGTGGCATCTCACGGTGGGTCAACCGTGGGCGCTTCCAGACCGCCCAGACTTGCTGTCACAAGGGCCGTTTTTCCATCTGAATTCTGTGGCCCTCAACCTGACTGTGTGGCCATTGAGTCCTGGCTCCTAGAGTCTTCAGGGTTATCTCAGGATGTCATTGCCACCATGAGACAAGCCAGGAAGCCTACGTCCGCCAAAATCTATTACAGGTCTTGGCGAATCTTCTTATCCTGGTGCTCTGATAACTGTTTTCCTCCATGGCCGTTTGCTTTACCCACATTTCTTTCATTCCTACAATCTGGAATGGACAAGGGTTTGTCCCTCGGCTCTCTCAAGGGCCAAGTGTCGGCGCTCTCCGTGTTTTTTCAAAAGCGTCTAGCCAGGCTTCCGCAGGTCCGCACATTCCTGCAGGGGGTCTGCCACATGGTCCCACCTTACAAACGTCCGTTGGAACCTTGGGATCTTAACAGGGTTCTGACAGCTCTTCAAAAGCCGCCTTTTGAGCCGCTGCGGGATGTCTCTCTCTCCCGTCTTTCTCAGAAGGTGGCCTTCCTGGTGGCGGTCACATCACTTCGGAGAGTGTCTGAGCTTGCAGCGCTGTCATGCAAAGCCCCCTTCCTGGTTTTTCACCAGGATAAGGTGGTTCTGCGTCCTGTCCCGGATTTTCTCCCTAAGGTGGTATCCCCTTTTCATCTAAATCAGGATATCTCCTTGCCTTCCTTTTGCCCTAATCCAATTCACCAGTGTGAAAAGGATTTGCACTCTTTGGATCTAGTGAGAGCACTCCGGTTCTACGTGTCTCGCACGGCGCCCCTGCGCCGTTCAGACGCGCTCTTTGTCCTTGTCGCTGGCCAGTGTAAGGGCTCTCAGGCCTCCAAGTCAACCTTGGCTCGGTGGATCAAGGAACCGATTCTCGAGGCCTACCGTTCTTCTGGGCTTCCGCTCCCTTCAGGGTTGAAAGCCCATTCTACCAGAGCCGTAGGTGCGTCCTGGGCTTTGCGGCACCGGGCGACGGCTCAGCAGGTGTGTCAGGCAGCTACGTGGTCTAGTCTGCACACTTTTACGAAGCACTATCAAGTGCATGCCTATGCTTCGGCAGACGCCAGTCTAGGTAGGCGAGTCCTCCAGGCGGCGGTTGCCCACCTGTAAGAGGGGACCGTTTTCGGCTCCTTTTATTGAGGTATTCTTTTACCCACCCAGGGACTGCTCTTTGACGTCCCAATTGTCTGGGTCTCCCAATGGAGCGACAAAGGAAAAGGGAATTTTGTTTACTTACCGTAAATTCCTTTTCTTCTAGCTCCTATTGGGAGACCCAGCACCCACCCCTGTGCCCTTCGGGCTGGTTGTTCTTTTGTGTACACATGTTGTTGATGTTGATTTGTTCTTATGGTTCATGGTCTTCAGTTCTCCGAACATCCTTCGGATTGAATTTACCCTAGACCAATTTATAAGTTTTCTCATTCCTGCTTTTGCACCAAAACTGAGGAGCCCGTGATCCACGGGAGGGTGTATAGGCAGAGGGGAGGGGTTACACTTTTTTAAAAGTGTAATACTTTGTGTGGCCTCCGGAGGCAGAAGCTATACACCCCAATTGTCTGGGTCTCCCAATAGGAGCTAGAAGAAAAGGAATTTACGGTAAGTAAACAAAATTCCCTTTTTTGTAGTCAGCTAGGGTAAAGCAGACAACTGCAGACCACAGCTGGCAGCTTCACCTTGGCTGGTAATCCAAAACTGAGGGCACCCCACGCTGTTATTTTAAATTAAATAAATAATTAAAAAAAAAAAAAACACGTAGGGGTCCCCCCAAAATTGGACCACCAGCCAAGGTAAAGAAGACAGATGGGGTCTGATATTCTCAGACTAGGGAGGTTCATGGTTATTGGACTCTCCCCAGCCTAAAAATAGCAGGCCGCAGCCGCCCCAGAAGTGGCGCATCCATTAGATGTGCCAATCCTGGTGCTTCGCCCCAGCTCATCCCGTGCCCTGGTGCGGTGGCAAATGGGGTAATATATGGGGTTAATACCAGATGTGTATTGTCACCTGGCATCAAGCCCTGGGGTTCGTGATGTCACGCTTCTTTCAGATACCCGACATCACCAACCCAGTCAGTAATAAAAAAAAAATAGACGACAAACACATTTTTATTTGAAAAAACACTGCCCAATACATTCCCTCTTTCACCAATTTATTAAAAATAAAAACAAATCCAGGTCTGCTGTAATCCAAGCGGTTACCATGACGATCCATACCATAGTCACTGTCCCAGCCAATGAAGAACAGAATGTTCCCCATTGGCTGGGAGAGCAATGCAGTGACCTGAGCTAACATCAATAATTCAGCCCAGCTCACTGCAGGGCATGACAAGTGCTGCTGTCAGGAGCGAGGTACATTACCTGCGGTGACGATCTCCTGCACTGCTGACAGCAGACCTGTCACTGAGTTCAATGACCTTCACAGCCAAGTATCGCGAGAGCCTGTGACGTCACCACTAGTGACACTCTCGGGCCGCAGTGAGAGATGTGAAGCGGTGGCCATGGAAGACAGTGTCAGCGCTGAGGTCAGGAGGGCGGGACTTCATCACCGCAGGTAAGCCGCGTGGGGTAATGCGTGCGGAGTGCGAGGTGGACGGAGCCTAGCGGGGTAATGTGTGCAGAGTGCCAGGTAGGCGGAGCCTAGCGGGGCCATGTGTGCAGAGTGTCAGGTGGGCGGAGCCTATCGAGGTCATGTGTGCAGAGTGCCAGGTGGGCGGAGCCTAGCGGGGCCATGTGTCCAGAGTGCCAGGTTGGCGAAGCCTAGCGGGGCCATGTGTGCAGAGTGCCAAGTGGGCGGAGCCTAGCAGGGCCATGTGTGTAGAATGCCAGAATGCCAGGTGGGCGAAGCCTAGCGGGGCCATGTGTGCAGAGTGCCAGGTGGGCGGAGCCTAGCGGTGCCATGTGTGCAGAGTGCCAGGTGGGCGGAGCCTAGCAAGGCCATGTGTGCGGGCGGCGGAGTGCGAAGTGGGTGGAGCCTAGCGGGGCCATGTGGCGCTGAGGACGTGAGTGTCGTGTACTGCATGGCTGGGGACAGGTGAGTGTGAGTGTGTGTGTGTGTGTACATGCCGCGTGCAGGAGGGGGCGGAGCGAGCTGAGCGGGGAAGTATCGGCTCCCTGCACACGTAACCAGGGTAAATATCGGGTTACTAACCAAAGCGCTTTGCTTGGATACCCGATGTTTATCTTGGTTACCAGCTTACCACAGGCTCACAGCGATGGCTCCCTGCACACTGTAGCTGTAAAAAGCCATGCTTTTGTTGATAGAACCGTTCTCGAACGTACCTCGAACTGTCAAGCTTTTAGCAAGAAGCTCGAGTTTGAGTTCCAACTAGCATACCCTCCAAAATCACTCGAACCGCGAACTGGAGAACCGCGAACTGAGCTCAACTCTAAATATAACCCCAAAACCAGAGTAATAGTGCTTCATAGAATATGTGTACAATGAAATCTTACATCTCACACCACTGACCTTTTGGAGCAATAACTGACAATGTGTAAAAAGTGGAAAATAAAAACAAAACATCTAGTCGGAGACTCAAGACCATACTCTTAAGGTGGCTTTACACACTGCAACATCGCAAACGACATCGCTGTAACGTCACCGGTTTTGTGACGTTACAGCGACCTCCCCAGCGACATTGCAGTGTGTGAAACACATCAGCGACCTGGCCCCTGCTGTGAAGTTGTGATCGCTACAAATCGTTCAGGACCATTCCTAGGTCCTCTGTTTCCCGCTGTGCAGCATGCATCGCTAGAAAGTTTCAGTGTGTAAAGGGGACTTTACAGCGACTTCCCTTTCAAAAAGCTGCTTTACAACGTCCCCAACAACCAGCTAGGTCGCTCTGCAGGTCCGGATCGCTGTTGCGTCGTTGGCCAGGTTTGCCTGTTTGACAGCTCACCAGAGACTTTGTAGCGATCCCGGCCAGGTTGGGATCGCTGGTGGGATCGCTAGAAAGTTTCAGTGTGTAAACCCAGCTTTACACACAAGCCTTTCTCAGTTGTTCGCAATTGTTTTCTAGACTGAATAGAAAGGAAATCATTTTTTGATTAATTTTTACAACAGCTAATCATGTCTTAATGACCAGACTTGTCCATAAGCTACTTGTTAGGTACATATGCGTTATTTCTGCGAAGGTTATCTTAGGCCTCAGAAGACCTTTAAATCTACAGTTGTGTAGTGTATGTAAATATGTATGTACAGTATGGATATCCACAGCACCACAGATGGCATCTTATATAAAGCTAATCACCGTACATGGAAATTTCAAAGGAAACCTGTTTAAGCAACAAAACATCAGGTAATGAATTGTTGAGCTTATAAAAGGACAGATGTGAACTTTTTACCTGAGCTTGACTGTAATGTATTCTGAAAGTAGCATCTGAAGGAATAACAGATGAGCACACACCAAACGCTATGCTGTGTTCAGGAAAGGAGACGTGTTGTTTGCTGTGTAAGCTGCCTCTTTATATTTGCTTTTAGTGACATAGATATGTCTTATTCGTGCTTACTGTAGAGGTGATAGGAACCTTATCCCACCGAGATGCTCACTGATGTGAGAAGACCATGGTGGAGCTGTGAAGCTTTGCACTTGTGAGCATAGCAGACATATCGGCTAGCACCACCAGGTGTTCGACATGAATGCCCTAACATAAACAGCCCCATACCACCTCACTTACACCCTGTCATTAAGTTGTAACCTGACGCTGCCCTCTGACCCCCATCAGATATATGAACTATTCTTACATCTGAAAGGTGAGACATCTCAGCTGAACTGCAGATTTGTGCTCATGCAATGCCGTGTGGATAAGTCTTCTTAAATGTTAGAAGCATTTACAGATATTCTTCATCATTGGAATAATATGGCTTGTTTACCTTGAACACTAACTTTGACCCCTGACGAAAAACTGATCTCAATGTCAACTATAATATTCAGGGTTACTGTAATCTGTGGTACCACCGCCCTAATTATTGTATTAGCAAACCAAATAATCAATTATTGAAAGAGCATCATAAAATGTCATCCTTTATTAATATAAATATTAAAAGAGAAAAAACAATGTTTTTTCCTTCAAATGTTATAATCAGCTCACTAAGCCACCAAGGTAAACATTCTCCTTAGTTGGGTCCAGTTCAATATCAACTGCCCACATGATACTATGTTGATGCACTGGTCCTGAAGAAGAGGTATATCCTCGAAACGCGTAGACCGATGGAATAAAAGAATACGTTTATAACATCAACGTGCTACATCTTCATTTTGGCTGATGCGCGGCATTAACCCCCTCTTCACTCTGATTTGTATGCACTCCAATGGGGTAGGTGATAGAGAAAACCTCTGTTGTGTCAACTTAGACAGCAGCATAGGCTCTGACTGCACTTGCTGGCTATCACACTCATATTTGACTGTTTTGCCTATATCTGTGTGTAAAGCTGTGTCATCTGAACATGTTGTACGAACTATGGTTGTCTACCTTTTGGCGGCTAAGTAAGTAAAAGTTCACCTGTTTTACTGTTGAAACATCTCTTGACTCTCTTGCCTCCCTCCACTACACCAACACCATGGAGAACTCCATAGAACATCACTACCAGAGGGGAAAGTTATAGCAGCGTTAACCCCCGCACATGCAGAGATTGTGTGCCCTATTCACTGCATGGGTGCACCAGGCGCGGACACAGCCATGACCACCGTTGATACACTGAGGATCTGAAACTCTGCCCAATATACTGGGTATCCTGTGCAATGCACATACAGTTAGGTCCAGAAATATTTGGACAGTGACACAATTTTCGCGAGTTGGGCTCTGCATGCCACCACATTGGATTTGAAATGAAACCTCTACAACAGAATTCAAGTGCAGATTGTAATGTTTACTTTGAAGGTTTGAACAAAAATATCTGATAGAAATTGTAGGAATTGTACACATTTCTTTACAAACACTCCACATTTTAGGAGGTCAAAAGTAATTGGACAAATAAACCAAACCCAAACAAAATATTTTTATTTTCAATATTTTGTTGCGAATCCTTTGGAGGCAATCACTGCCTTAAGTCTGGAACCCATGGACATCACCAAACGCTGGGTTTCCTCCTTCTTAATGCTTTGCCAGGCCTTTACAGCCGCAGCCTTCAGGTCTTGCTTGTTTGTGGGTCTTTCCGTCTTAAGTCTGGATTTGAGCAAGTGAAATGCATGCTCAATTGGGTTAAGTTCTGGTGATTGACTTGGCCATTGCAAAATGTTCCACTTTTTTGCACTCATGAACTCCTGGGTAGCTTTGGCTGTATGCTTGGGGTCATTGTCCATCTGTACTATGAAGCGCCGTTCGATCAACTTTGCGGCATTTGGCTGAATCTGGGCTGAAAGTATATCCCGGTACACTTCAGAATTCATCCGGCTACTCTTGTCTGCTGTTATGTCATCAATAAACACAAGTGACCCAGTGCCATTGAAAGCCATGCATGCCCATGCCATCACGTTGCCTCCACCATGTTTTACAGAGGATGTGGTGTGCCTTGGATCATGTGCCGTTCCCTTTCTTCTCCAAACTTTTTTCTTCCCATCATTCTGGTACAGGTTGATCTTTGTCTCATCTGTCCATAGAATACTTTTCCAGAACTGAGCTGGCTTCATGAGGTGTTTTTCAGCAAATTTATCTCTGGCCTGTCTATTTTTGGAATTGATGAATGGTTTGCATCTAGATGTGAACCCTTTGTATTTACTTTCATGGAGTCTTCTCTTTACTGTTGACTTAGAGACAGATACACCTACTTCACTGAGAGTGTTCTAGACTTCAGTTGATGTTGTGAACGGGTTCTTCTTCACCAAAGAAAGTATGCGGCGATCATCCACCACTGTTGTCATCCGTGGACGCCCAGGCCTTTTTGAGTTCCCAAGCTCACCAGTCAATTCCTTTTTTCTCAGAATGTACCCGACTGTTGATTTTGCTACTCCAAGCATGTCTGCTATCTCTCTGATGGATTTTTTCTTTTTTTCAGCCTCAGGATGTTCTGCTTCACCTCAATTGAGAGTTCCTTAGACCGCATGTTGTCTGGTCACAGCAACAGCTTCCAAATGCAAAACCACACACCTGTAATCAACCCCAGACCTTTTAACTACTTCATTGATTACAGGTTAATGAGGGAGACGCCTTCAGAGTTAATTGCAGCCCTTAGAGTCCCTTGTCCAATTACTTTTGGTCCCTTGAAAAAGAGGAGGCTATGCATTACAGAGCTATGATTCCTAAACCCTTTCTCCGATTTGGATGTGAAAACTCTCATATTGCAGCTGGGAGTGTGCACTTTCAGCCCATATTATATATATATAATTGTATTTCTGAACATGTTTTTGTAAACAGCTAAAATAACAAAACTTGTGTCACTGTCCAAATATTTCTGGACTCAACTGTATACTCACCTACTGCAGCCTCCTCTGGTGTCCAGAAATATTCTGCTCCTCTGCTCAGTATTTCACCACACTTCAAACTCTCAGACTCCCTTTATGTTCTATTCATGAGCCAGTAGTCTATCTTACAAGGTAAGCCTATGGAGTTTTGTTCTAACGCTCCATATGGTTACATTGTGACAGCCACTTAAAGGTCACCTAACTGCAGTATTAATCATAGAGTTAGAATCGGTGACATCACTGAGAAGAGGAGCATAGCATTGCTTTAAATAAATAGATGAATGAGCTGGATCCTCAAGAGAGACACTTGCTCTTTTTAACCACCTTTTGACCAAACAAGGCACAAAGTAAACATAGTGCTCCCCTCTATTGACTCCAAACTTTTAGCGTATGTGACAAGACTTTCTAACTAGAGACGAGCGAACCGGCCGTGGTTTGGCTCGAGTTTGGTTCGACGAACGGAGGTCTCGTTCGAGTTCGGTTCGGCGAACCACGTAGAAAACAATGGGAGGCAATCACAAACACATAAAAACACCTAGGAAACACCCTCAAAGGTGTCCAAAGGTGACAAACAACTCACAACACAACACAAACACATGGGACAGTGACAAGAACAAATTATCATGCGTAAACAAAACAGTGTTACAAGGAAAAGAGGATGAGAGACAGATATAGGCATAGCATGCCTTTCTAAAATCATGTAAAACACCGCAAGGTTACTCCAAGCGAAGTCTCCCTTTTTTCCAAAAATTGGGCCCCACACACACACAGACACCCCATCAGTGGCAGCAGTTGTGCCCCAGTTGTACATTTCACAGGTAGATTTGCATCAAACACATTCAAAAATACACCATACTTAACCGTCCCCAGGATGACACCGGGGTAGGTAGAAAAGTCTTTCCTGATCCCAGCTCTGTTCATCTTGGATCATTTTTAAAAACAATGTAAGCAAGGGTTACTCCAAGCGGAGTCTCCCTTTTTTCCAAAAATTGGGCCACACAGACACTCACCCCTTCAGTGGCAGCACTTGTGCCCCAGTTGTACACTTCACAGCTAGATTTGCATCAAGCACATTCAAAAATACGCCACACTTAACCGTTCCCAGGATGACCCCGGCGTAGGTAACAAAGTCTTTGCTGAACCATGTCTTGTTCATCTTGGCTCCTTTTAAAAAACACAGCAAGCAAGGGTTACTCCAAGCGGAGTCTCCCTTTTTTCCAAAAATTGGGCCCCACACACACCTACCCATTCAGTGGCAGCACTTGTGCCCCAGTTGTACACTTCACAGCTAGATTTGCATCAAGCACATTCAAAAATACGCCATACTTAACCATTCCCAGGATGACCCCGGCGTAGGTAGCAAAGTCTTTGCTGAACCATGTCTTGTTCATCTTGGCTCCTTTTAAAAAACACAGCAAGCAAGGGTTACTCCAAGCGGAGTCTCCCTTTTTTCCAAAAATTGGGCCCCACACACACCCACCCATTCAGTGGCAGCACTTGTGCCCCAGTTGTACACTTCACAGCTAGATTTGCATCAAGCACATTCAAAAATACGCCATACTTAACCGTTCCCAGGATGACCCCGGGGTAGGTAGCAAAGTCTTTGCTGAACCTTGACTTGTTCATCTTGGCTCCTTTTAAAAAACACAGCAAGCAAGGGTTACTCCAAGTGGAGTCTCCCTTTTTTTCCAAAAATTGGGACACACACACCCACCCATTCAGTGGCAGCACTTGTGCCCCAGTTGTACACTTCACAGCTAGATTTGCATCAAGAACATTAAAAATCCACAAGCATTTACTCTCCCCAGGATGACACAGGGGTAGTAAATTCCTTGTGGATCCATGACTTGTTCATTTTGATGAACGTTAGTCTGTCCACATTGTCACTGGACAGATGTGTGCGCTTATCTGTCAGCACACACCCAGCAGCACTGAAGACACGTTCAGAGACAATGCTTGCAGCTGGACACGACAAGATCTCCAAGGCGTAAGTGGAGAGCTCTGGCCATTTTTCAAGATTTGAAGCCCAAAATGAGCAAGGCTCCATTTGCAGAGTCATGGCATCGATGTTCATTTGGAGATACTCCTGTATCATCCTCTCCAGCCATTGACTATGTGTCAGACTTGTTGTCTCTGGTCGCCTTGCAAAGGATGGTCTAAAAAAAATTATTAAAAGATTCAATAAAATTGCTATTACCAGCACCAGATACGATGCTGCTGGTATGGGTAGACTGTTGAAGATGACAAGACCGTCCCATGTTTGTCAAGTTACAACTGGGAGATTCACTCCCTGCACCAGGGTTGTTTGGTGGAAAAGCCGAGCTAAGATCGAGTAACACCTTTGCTGATACTCCTGCATACATGCGTCCCTTTCTATGGCTGGGATTATGTCACAAAATTTGGACTTGTACCGGGGATCTAATAGTGTGGCAAGCCAGTAGTCATCATCACTTCTAATTTTGACAATACTAGGGTCATGTTGGAGGTAGTGCAGCAAGAAGGCGCTCATGTTTCTTGCGCAGCCATGCGGACCAAGTCCTCGCTGTGTTTGTGGCATAGTGGTGCTAACCGTTCTTTCTTCCTCTGACATCTCCCCCCAACCTCTTTCAACTGAAATTTGACCAAGGTCTCCCTCATCCGCTGAGTCTTCCATGTGCATGGACAGTTCGTCCTCCATTTCTTCATGTTCTCCTGCACCTTCCTCAACATTTCGCCTGCTACCATGCGCCCTTGTTGATCCCTGTCCCCCATGGTCCCATGCTTGCCGCGTTGGTGATGATGACCGACTGGACCTTGGTGATGTTGTTGTGTCTTGCGCATATGAATCCTCCTGTAGTTCCTCCCCTTCCTGTTTT